>NW_013524901.1:3349379-3428596 GCF_000836215.1 Papilio polytes
GATTATTGGGCCGTGCATTATCGGGTCGTACATTATAGGGACCCAAAATTATAAAATGGAGAATTACGAAAGTGTAATTGTGTAAATAAATTCCAGCATGAAAAAAAATGGTACGGACATTTCATTCCCCAGGTAAAACGATTATTCTTCTGAAATATTTTATATAAAAAAACCTTAGATTAGAACTAGATAAGTAGTTATTTTTAAGTTAAAAAACGTATTTTTTCTGTTATTTATTGTACATAAAAGTAATTATTTATTATATTTAACCTTTTATTAACCATCATAGGCGAAGCCAAAGCCCAGAGACTAGCTGGCTGGGCCACTTGATGAGAATAGGGGAGGATCGTGGAGCCAAAAAAGCGTATTTCGCAATACCGATTGGCCGCCGACCCGTCGCTCGGCCCCGATACTGCTGGTGAAAGCCCGTAGAGCTGGACCTGCGCGAGCTAGAATCGATCGACTGGCAGTCGACGACGCTGGCGCCCTCTCGTGTCTAAGGCCAAAACCTACTTTGGGTCGCTGCGCCAACGCAGTAAGTAACTTTTTATTATCATAGCTACGTCTGTCTCAATCATAATGATATGTTATTATGATCTCTAGTACCGTATCTCTAATACAGTAAGTGAAGGTACGAATTAATCACGGTGGTACGGATGTTTAGGACTGGGTGAGATGATGGGAGCATGACGCCAAATATCAGGTATGAACTGGGGAAAAAAGTATAATATTACTTGTATTTACGGTATTTTTTATTATTTTGGCTTACAACCATGTTAAGTTCTTTGATGCACAGATATCAATTTATCAGTATAATTTAATTAATCGGATAAAAACAATATAGTAATAAAATCCCAAATCGAGAAAAGTTTTTATTTTAAAAACAGATAATAAATTTTATAAAACGGAAAATATATTGCAAACAGTTATTTTTTGTAGGTTTTGTTCATCTCTTTCTTGAGTAACGCTAAACGTGTGAGACAGGCGTCTCTCCACGCTCGGCGTTCTTGCAGCTTGTCGATGGGAACCATAGAATTCAATTGGTTGCAAATAGAATCCGCAGCTTTACTTTGCGTCATCTTTGGTATATCGCCCATCGTTGTACTCACTTTATAAATGGTATCCCCATATCTGTGGAAATAAATATAGGTATTCAAATTAGTTGGGAAATCTGGCGAATGCGTTTTGTACTACTAAAAAAATTAGATCACTGACTGAAATTCAGAGTAGCTAATACCATATGAACTTAAGTTCTAACCCTTTGATGTCATTACCTTTCAATGTAGCTCTTCATTCCTTCAGCATTTAAATGTGCGGTTTCAAGGGACCCAAGGAAAGCATACCGCATCCCGAGACCTTCAGAAATGACTTTATCGACGTCTTGCACATCAACGATTCCACCCTCGAGTAACCGCCACACTTCATTTAAAATTGTATATCTGAAACACAATTTTAAATATAAAATTAACGATGAAGGTACATAGAATTTCACAAATGGGTTAACATTTTTATCATTACATTAGATGTTGCTCGCGATTTCGCCAGCGTTAAATTAAAAAATAATAAAAACAGCCTGTGTTATTCACTGATAACGAAACTTTTTAATGTCGAAAGAATTTTTGATATCGGCCCAGTAGTTATTGAGTTATTTCAATACATACAAAATACAAATCTTCCTTCTTCATATTTGTATTGATTGATAATCAATGAAACACAGACTATAAATAAAGCCAATTAGGAAAACTTACTGGATGCGATTAAGGACGAAGCCTTCAAGTTCTCTGGACAGTGAGACGGGCTCTTGGCCAATCTCGATCATTATTTCCCTAGTCTTCTTCGCTACCTCAGGTTTAGTCCAAGGAGCGGGTACAATTTCAACTAAAGGCACGTAGTACGGCGGATTGACTGGATGCGACACGATGACCTATGAAAATATTTTTTGAATAAACATAAAATTTAACAAACTGCGAAGATTTCTATTTCTACGTAATATTTTTATAACTACTAGGGCGTTGGCCGCATTTGTCTAAAATCTCTATTTAACAGAATATTAATTACTCGTTTATTTTTGATACAAAAAAGGCTTCTTGGAGATTGGTTATATCAGTGTGATGAATTCAATTTTACCTGTGATTTATGTTTCAACCCTTCGGAAAACAAAGAGGGTACAGTGGTACTGGTAGAACTTGATAGAATTGTTTTGTCATCCACAACTTTGTCCAAGTTTTGGAATACCTTCTTTTTCAAATCTAAGCTTTCTGGTACACATTCTTGAACGAATATGGCATCTTTGACGGCTGTCGCTAAATCTGTCGATCCTAGAAAAGGTGAACATTAAATAAAAATGATGAACTTAAGTGTATTATTATTGTTTTTGAGAAAGTTCAGAAATGTTTAGGATAATCATCCATGATGTACAAAGTATATGCATTTCAAGGTTTTGTATTATACATATTTTGTATACCTTATGTACACGTCGCAATAAACCTATGTAAATATCTACATAACACTTGCCCCTTCTAATGAGATTTTTATCGGAAACACTTATTGCGTGCACATGTATTGGCTTACTCTGATTACACTACGTAAACAGTTCCTACTATGTGATAATGAATGGAAAAGTTTAGAAATCTCCGTAATGAATATCTATATTAATAGTATTATATAAGGAGGAAAGATTTGTATTTTTGTATGTATTAAAATAAAAAAAAAACCGGCCTATTTCTAAAGCTACGTTATGAGTGAGTAACATAGGCTATTTTACGCGGACGAAGTCGCGAGCAGCAGCTAGTATTTTATAAGTAATTATAGTATATTACAAGTCATTAATCTTATTACTAATGGGCTCGAATACCTTTTAAAAATTACGTTAAACACAAACAGATCACAACGAACCTGTAATACATTTGAATTGTTGGTCTGCATTCAGTGTACCACGCAGAAGACCGTCTTTTTCCAAAGTTTTCAGTTGCACTTCAATGTCTTTGAGGGCGTCTGTGACTTGCTGCGGTACGATATCAAACACGGTTACTTGGTAGCCCACGGAAGCGAATAGCATCGCCCATGACCTTCCAATCAGACCACTGAAAAATATAAAAGAATACTAAAGCATTATATTGTTTTACAATACAGGGATATCCTTTTAGATGCAAGTTATAAAAGTATTTTTAAGATTTAATCATACTTATATTATAAATGCGAAAGTTTAGATAAATGGATGTTTGTTAGAGTTCTGAAAGGCTGAACGGATTTCAATGAAGTTTGGTATAGGTGTAGAGGATAGTCTGGAAGAACATATAGGCTACTCAATATTTTTTTTATTCCACGCGGACGTAGTCGCGGCCTAAAACTAGTGTCTATATAATAATTATTTAGATATTAAGTTCATTTTGTTACATAATTTTTTGAAGTCATTGACCAAGGTCAAGATCTTTGAGAACTATTCGAAGTCTATATAAATATACAAATGTATCACGTTTGTTATTAACCTTTCGACCTTAGATAATTTTATCAAACAACATAAAATTTGCCTTTTAAAGTTTAGTATTTGAGATACTCATGAGAAAATTACATAACTCCGGGTCAACGTAACCACTAACTTTATATAACTGTTCCATAAAGGAAAGTACAGTACCGTGAACGAAATGGGGTTAAACGGGTAATCGTTGATGACTCGAAAGTATCTATATCTCGGATCATTTGTAAGATTTTGTCGTACAAAGATCTAAAATGTAAATATTTTAATATATTATTTTTATACAATTTACCTATAGTAAAGGAAAAATCGATTTGAATCTAAAATTCGACTGATAACATTTTGAGAATACTGTATTTTTATATTGACTATGCCGGGATTACATTACTTATTTGAACATTTGAAATAATTTGATTTGAATACAAAATCTTTTAAGATTGCAGGTAACATGCCTAAGAAACATTGAGGTAAAGGCCATCGTATCATTGGAATGTTAAATATTCATTCTTAGTTGTAAGAAAAAATTAAATAACTGAGACAAATCGATTCCACACCGACGATACAAAGTTAGCTAACTATCATAAAGTTGTGTAGTTTGTATACAAACAATTTTATAAAAAAAATACTGGATTGCAAACGAAAGCGATCTTTGAAATCCTTATTGTTGGCCTAGTTCTAGCACTAACGGCGCTTGGTCGATAATGACGACAAAACATTAAAAAGTAGACGACTGTATAGTTTTATCATTATTTACAAACACGTTTAACGTTTATGTTAATTTTGCGCGTTAGTAAATATATGTTCTAATTTCTTATCTATATTTAAAACATTACTTAATTTGATAGTTCTATGCTAAGTTATTGCAGTGTATCTAGCTTCTTTCTCCTTTAACTGTTAGGTATTTATAAACTTGAATGAAGAAATTGACAATGAAAAGAATACCTAATAATAAGACACAGAAATAAGTTTTTATAGCAAATGGAAGTCAGAGTATAAACTTGTTGCATTATAGTGAAAGATGTAAGGACTAACCTGCCCACAATTCCGACTTTTTCCTTCTTCGTCGACATATCGAATACGTGCACTGTCTGGAGAACTAGGGCCGAATGAATGTGACTTCGTCGCGCGCGCCTTAATAACACCGAAGCCAATCGTTATTATCTCCCTCGGTACACACTGCTCAATTTTAAAAACAATACACAATATTGTTATTTTAAATAATCATTATTAAATAGATCGTTAATTAATGTAGTTAAATATATTTAGTTCGTTTGTATTTTAGATAATATTTTTGAAGACAGTTTGTGTATAACAGTACATGCACTTAAATGACCTAAATTAAAAACATTATGTTGCTTTTTTGGACTTTACCATTATTGGTTCATTAATAAAAACTCGAAAACCCGATCCTTTTTTTTTAAATCCTGATTTCTTAAACCTAACCCATCCCATGTTAATCTTACTTCGTATTAATATTATAAATGCGAAAGTTTAGAATTCTGGATAAATGGATGGATGTTTGTAGCCTAAGCGTCCGAACGGATCTCGATTAAATTTGGCATAGACGAAGAGGATTGTCTGGAAGAATAGATAGTTCTTCCTTTAGTTCTTTTGAATTCTACGCGGGCGGTGTCGCGGGTGATAGCTAGTGCTTTCATCAGTTCTTATAACTCACTTAGTAGGCAAGTCTATCTCAATAGTGAAATAGTTGGACACAATTAGTATGTCGTCATTACTCCTACCGTCTTCTCCTTTAGATTTTGCAATGACTGAGGTGGCTAAGAGTGCGGAGTCTTCATGTTCAGAAATCAAACACAATTTTTAGTTAATATCACAATCGGTTTTTACGTTTGTTAATTTTTATTTGTTTTCATAACTTATTTTACAAAATGAATGTAACTTAAAAGAAAATTCATTTTAACAATACAAATAATGTAAAAATAACTGCACATATATATTTTCATACTGTTATGTAATTTTAAGATATCCATTGGCTTTTCTTATCTCTGTACAAGTCATGAGACAAATTTAAATTGGTACAATATTTTCAACCAATACAAAATGTATTTACAGGTTTTACATAAATGTTCTCGAATTATGATAAACCAAATTACATAAGTAGATAATAATTACAAATGCGTCAATGTATTCCGTACAATTTATAAAATAAACCCATGTTTGACCTTAAAGTGACATCAAAATAAATACTGTCTAACTAGTATTTTTTTTATTAATTACAGTAAAAATTAAATATTTGAATATTGAATTCCGATAGCTTTCATCAAGCGTTATTTTTATACCTTTAAAAAACTGTTTTTTCAGAACATAGTATTTTTCACGTAGGCTATATTAATAAGGCATTCGTGTGCTAGTTGAATAAACTGCAATACTAGATAATAACAGATCCATAATAACATAGTGATAAGAGATCGTAAATTGTAAGTTTGCACGAGGCCTGGTCATAGTCACACAATACTGCTTAACAATGGTTTTAATCAATTCTTAATCCAATGGAATCGTAATCTAGATTTTATATAATAAGTTTGAGCTATCTGCAAATACATGAACACTACAATGAAAAGAGTCAATAACTATTACATTATTAACAAGATATAATAACACATCAACATGTCCGAAATTCTTAGTCTAAATGTTAAACGACTTAAAAACTAATTTGCATGATGTACTTAAAGTAGCGTCGTAGTACTACTATAGCGGCGAACTTTGTCAAAGCATAATTTAAGTATTAACTTGATATTGGACGGTAACATTTTAATCAGTTAATATAACAACCTTATTTGTTTTATTAATATTATGCTTCGCATGCAGTGCCTTTAATAGCCTCGGATGTGCTAATGCTGAATATTCTATAGTTCCCTTGGTTTGGATCAAGTGTTTTGTAAAGGAAACGAGGCAATTTGTCACTCAGAACCCACATTGTGCCTTCGTCGTCGACCTGAAAGTAACAATAGTGTTAATACATTTCAAGTTATCTTACGTATTTACAAGAATAAATAGAAAAAAGGGACCTTCAAATCATCATGCAACAAGCTTATTATGACCTTGATTTTCTAGGAAGATATTCGCATACGTACTACCCGTTCACAACAACATAAGACCTGTATCCGATGACGTAAGTTTCCACTTCGTTTACTCCATACTACACTCATCTCTTTTTGTGTAATACAATGTAGAAAAATACTTGATTAGTCTCACCTTGAGGTCGTTAGGGAACTCAAAGAGTTCAGGATCACTGAAGAGCAATGGGTTGTTCTCCGGTGTGTACGGTTTGTTTGAATTCCAACAACCAACGCCGTCGCGATTGACCTAGAAGTTAAAAGAGTTATATAAAATTTTCATAATAAGTGTTAATATAGTAAAGTAACTAACTTGATGTTATCTATTTTATTTCCAAAGGCGCTTAAGATTGGAATAATCTCTAAGACCAGCTATTATTAAACCATTTTAGATTAATACTTTGAAGTCACAATCACGAATAGCCATTTTTATGTAACAGTTACTATAGCAAAAAAAACCTCGGATATTAAAATTTGAAACTTAGCAACATATGCAAAAGCAATTGAAATACCAGGAAGAACAATATTAGTCTCTGTAATAATAATAATTACGTTAAATACAACTAGACTAATTTAAATAATTCAAGTTATAACATACATAAAAGTGAGTTTGAACAATATTATATTGGTAAATCATAATTTAATTACTATGCACTATATTAAACTTGTATGTAAATTTTATTCCACAACGTCTTATAAGTTTCATATTGACATTATGAAATAAATTGCATATGCACTATGCAGGCCTTCTAAAATCCAACTATCCATAATAATCCAAATATCACTAAAATTTTATAGTCGATTCCTTTCACTATAAAAAAATTGGCTAGAAATTACGAAAGCTCACCTGAGTATAGAATAGTACGTGATTCTTCTCGTCGTAGAAACTAGCGGACGCCTGAGTCCTTTCCCCTCTGTCACCTAATAACTGTAACCAAAAATATTTACCTTTAAAACCGGAAACCTTTAACTACTAGCCATTAAAAAATGTACACATTACATTTAATTTTGCTCCAGGTGCCTTACACAACAAGTCATGGGCGTGTTCTTTAATTTAATTTATAAAATTTTATTACAGCTCTAGTATAATTGCGCCAAAAAATAATCATACCTTAATTCGTAACATGCATCATAGACAGATACAATCTGGTTACCATTATTACATAAGTATATTGGATAAGTTTTATATATGCACGGTTTGTTGCGTAGCCGGTAATAAAATTTATGTTATGAATCATTGTTTGAGTTGTTGATCAATAGTTGACATAACTTGATTACCTTCGTAAGTGCACAGAAGTTCAAAAGTTTTTGCCATAATGTTGTACGCGGAAATGATTCGAACAACGCATATCTTACATAAACTTGATATAATTATTTGTATGTAAAGTGATAAAAATGCTCTCTTATTCTAAAGCTATTCATAAAATAACGCTGTATAGGCTTGTTATGAATTAGGCCTCCTTGTTCCCCAGATCGACAAGCTACGAGTAAAGAATAAAGTCATTACATATGTAATGTAATGACATTATGTAGGCATAAATTCTTCACATATTTAATTTAACAGAATTTTTAGCTGAAATTTCCCATTTCCAGGCAGACAGGACTATCCATGTTGATAATCTATAGGTAACGATGTAATCGTCTCGCGACTCCAGGTATAAAGGTAATGAGGTCAGGAAAACAATAGCTTGCACAATCGCTCACATATCCTTATCTCAATTGAAATCTCGTAATAAAATACTCATTGTTTGAGATTTAAAACAATAAACAAATATCCTACCATCTGACAAGAAAAAAGGACAAAATATTATGTCGTGATATCAACCTTACTTATATTATATAAAAAAGCTTAAATATTGTGCCATTATGAAGAAGTAACGGTAATTTAACTGAATATTTGAATTACGTGGTATTAAATACTTCCAAGAATATTCTAGAATGAAGGGTCAATCTTTTCATACAAACCTTAAAGTCATTGAATGCTTCTGACTTGTTGATGTGGGTGTAGTTGCGCAGGAGCTCGGTTGATACGCAGAACTCCTTAGTACTGGAGAAGGCATGGAAGAACATGGTGCGATATCTGAAAGAAATTCATTACGTTATTGCACTACATATTGTCACTGCCGAAACGAGTAAAAACTCTTCCAAAAACCAGAGATAAAATGTTTTAACATTTCTTTCGTCAGTTGAAACTAAAAATGAAGCTATGTCAGACAAGTACTTGAATTTAAATTGAAAGTAACCGAATAAAGTTTTAACGATCTGCACGTTAAATGCCAAAACGATGCAATATAATACATTTGGATAGTCTTCGGCCTCGTCTTCGGAAAACAAATTTAATTTTCGGGTCAATGTCACTAGCTTGCACTGTTATTCTTATTTCCGAACAGGTACCTCGTTTTAAAATAATTTTTAAAACCCTAAAAAAGTCAACTACTATACATTGTTAATCAATTAAAAGCAATATCTCTAAAGGTCACTAACGGTTCCTCAAGGTGTCATTTGTAAACACCTATTCGTGGTCAGATCGATACCGTAAACTATTTGTATTCGTTGTTTATAGAACGTAACCCGGTTGTACTATTCAATATGCACAAAACAAACCAAGGTTTGTACGTGACTCACCCGTTCTCTCTAGGTTCGGACAACGCTAGGCCGAATACTCCGTCTGTCCAATGGAACTCGATGCCTCCAACTCTGTAAGAGCCAGCTAACGGCTCGAAGTGGAAGTAGTGATGAGCCACACGCCACGAGTCGTCTTGTTTCAAGCTGTACACTACCACACCGTAGCCTCCCAAATCAGGAACGTACGCAAATGCATTGTCGCAGCTGTCTTTGTCTACATCTACTACCTAAAATATATTTCAATTAAAAGCACTTTTGTAGCTTAAACAATCGAGTACTTAAAATTTAGAACTTTATTTAACCTAAAACAATGCATTTTTAAACTTTCAATTACTTACGACATTAGCAAAGAATGAGTCTTCTTTCATGTCTTTAACTTTGAAGAAATATCTATGAAGAAGTTGGTCTGTGTTCAAGTCGAAAATAACCAAAGATGGACCTGCTACCTGGTTTCCTATTCCTGAGAACAAATATACAAAAGTAAGTACTGATATTGCAAATATACGATGAAATCGCGTGGAAACTTTGGGATACTCTTTAGTTGCTACACTTCACACTTCATATTCAATCTTTAATTTTCAGTCGAAGTAAAGGTTAACAATATAAACAATCTAGTCATTAAATTGTTTTTAGGCTTCAATCAAATTGATGTGTAGTGCAGACGGATACCATATTTCTACGAACAGACAAGGACGTTGCTAAACATTATTACGTGCATACATATAAATATCTACCGATAAACCTCAATTATTTTTTTGCGATCTTAAATTGAGATATCTTCCACCTATCAAATATTTATTGCTCAATCATAACAATATTTAGGGTAAAATTACCAATTCGACTTTACCAATTATAGACGAGAAAGATGACATGATTTAACACCTATTCATTAAGCTAGCGCGTACCATGTTAAGACTATATTATCACTTTCATCTGGTGGCATCGTGGCCAAGCGCTAGCTCAACGAACATAAAAAACATTGCATCAACCTGCTTAATCTACGTACCGATCTAAGGTATGAATAAAGCTAAAAACTTCGTATTTATTTACTTACCATAAATGTCAGCCAAACCAGAGTCCATCACCCAGAGCCTGTCACAAGGATCAACAAATACTCTGAATACGGAAATAATGGAACTATTTGATGGTAATTCTGTCGCATTATCTGGTACCAGGTTGTCTTTCAATGAAGGATATGCCTTCAATGGTTGGTCCGACGGACCGTCCAAATCGACATAATTCAGAGATGATGCCACACCGCCCTTCCATCTGGGAACTGTGACAAATAATTTGTTTTTCCAACGACCCAAACCTAGTGGTAGGTTATTTGCGGGTAAGAATTGATTTTCCGTTATAGCCTTTTCTCTTTGTGCTGGTGTTTCCCAGAGGTAGTCGACTACTTTCCATTCGAAACGCAGCTTTGGCGTCGCTGCTTGACAAGCGGACAGTGCCGCGAACACGAGCGCGATAGATACTGCCCGCATCGTGATATCTGAAAAAAAAAATTTAGTTGTAAATATTTTATTGTCAATCATATACCTTCATACGGTGAATTTATTGTAGTGATCACTAAGAAAATTAAGTAATATTTTTTTACTTCATGATTTGTCTTTACCCTGGGCAATATTTTAAGCTGACTTTACCATAACTTGAATGAATTATACATACACTGTCCTTAAAATTAATTGCATGCTATGCGAACATCAATAAATCCTCTTATGTCGTAACTAAGCGGTATTGTGGGACAGTTGGCTCGGATCTATAATGAACACTCACGTTTTTGTGGATGATCTTGTTATTGGGTAACGAGATGATGAACCTGTCTTATCTGCAGATCTAGACACGTCTTATGCGTTCCGATTGCTGGGAACTGTGACACGTTACATAAGAACAACTAACGAGCTCCAACTAACAATAGAGTTGTTGCTTTTATTCATTAATTAATTTCTTGTCTCATGACATGATTTGTTATAATACTTTTTCATTTTAAAATAGAAACGCACCCTAACATCGTTTACTAAAACAAAATATATTGTTTTACTGTTACGGAATACGCGCTTTTTATTATTTTAAATATTCCTAGGATAAGTTAAGTAACATAACTTATCACCTTTTTCATTATAAGCTGTCGAGTATATGCTAGAATCGTTCACAACAATAGTCTAATGACCTAATGCACTACACTGTGCTTCGCAATCTGAACGTTGTACTAATTAAACTGTAGGCGCTAATGTTATGCTAATTATTGCAATGATTCAACCTATTAATCTAGTGAACTCTGATAGAAATCCATTGTCTTATAACGGAGTATGGACTGTACATAAAAATGTCATCACATCTTTTTATGGCGACCGAGACTTCATCTCGGAAGTACCGTTGCAGTGACAAAAAAGGCGTTGTTATATTCCTGTTTCCGTTGGGAAAACCAAACTAGCACAATCGACGGAAGTTAAATTGTAATGTTACACGCAAAAATGATGATATCACAGGTTTTAAGCCTGACAACGCAAAACTAATAAGATTTTTTAATTCGTTTCACGTCATAGTATATCTATTTGAATCGCCTAAGTAAATTTCAAGATTCCATGTTAATAATGTAAGTAGGGAGATTGTTACTTTCGCATTGCAATAAAATGTCCTAAAAATAATATGGTAAAAACATTAATGTAAATCAGTTTACTTTAAGAAACATAAGGAGTAACCCAACGTAACATCATAATTTTGAAAATAGTATTTACTAATCACCTCACAAGCTCGACTATCAATGTCGGTACTTCATACTATAAGAATTCCAATTATTTCTTTTATCAGGAAGTATACATAAACTAGTCTTCCGATTTAAAGGTCCTTTAGGCTTGAGAGATAGAAGAGAATGTAGCAATTCACGGCTGACGGCCGTCAAGGCCTGCCGGCGAGCGGTGGCCACTAATGAATTCAAATGACCACAACAACTGTTTAACGTCTAACATACTTAGGAAGCTAAGTACGTAATATAAAACTAAAGTAATTGGAATATAAGATTACAATATTAGTTACATTAATATTTTTCTACAATTTTTTATCTAACTTATCTATCTAGATGTACCATTTTACCTAAAGATATTGTAAACGTAAATATTAATAAATTTGAATTGCCTTTTGCATTTAATTTTTTTATGTGCGATTAAAATATAATCACAGTTAACATACACCTGCAAAACTCGAAAAAAATTGACGAACAATTTCCTTATTCCACTTGATTTAACTGTAGTACTTAATTGAAAAGTAGAATAACTTACATCGCTGTATTATTGCAACAAAAGCACTCATACAACTTTTACGTTCTTTCACTAAACAAATTATTTTATAGTAACCAATTAATAAAATCGTAAACAAAATCAAATTATTTCACATTCGTTCAACTTACGTGTGAGACGAGGTCAAACGGCAACCGACTGCACGGGACCGCGGTCACAGACTAAGCAAATCTCGGTGTCACCACTCTTTATATATTGGCCTTAAATTCGCTATACAATACGCATTGTACCTTTGAAAATTAGATGACATCTCATTGAATCCATTCTCAGAAATTCACATGGAATTCCACCCGAACTTTATACTATTATTTAACTGAATTTCAACAAACAGCAAAGTTTTGATTAGTTATTGTCTTATTATTAGTATGTTATTCAATGCGTGGTATACCTACCATAGGAAAAGTCTTGGTTATTCTGGTAACTAGTCTAAATTTAATTGAATAAAACTCAGTGTAGCTGAAGTTGATAGCACGTATATTAAACACAGCATTCGCCAGAGAACTTGAAACCGATTTTTATCTTCTGAAGTTCTCTAAAAAAAAATACTAAATAACAAAGAATATTTAACAACGTACATGATTATCAAATATAGTAGCAAAAGTTTTATAGATTATCCTTTAACCGGATTTAAAAATTTTACAGCATCAGGCGATCCGTTATCCGGACCAAAAATTTGTAAGAAGTTTACATGATGGATATTATTATTTTACGGGTGACTGACCACAACAACGTATCTATTATTACTGTGTCAAGTTTAAAATTGTCTATTACGTGGAGCGCAACGGTGCAAATTCGGCTCGGATTATTCAAGGCTGGAACTAGCGACTTATCCGTTTTTCATTCATTCCAACCAATTGGTTGTCCATCAGCATTTGATTGCGTACGTGCAAAGTTTAATGCGTTTCGAAACCAATGTGTAAAACACGTGACGACTATGTATTGCTAAATCTATCTTAACTGTTACTTTACTGTAAAAACATAAAATAACTTATAACAGAAATAATTTTCCGCAATTTCTTCGGAGATTAAAAAGTATGAGTTATGAAACGGTTAATACTTAATATTATATTCAAAAGTGTCACTTATTTAACATTTTTAATATGTAACGTAGTTTACAACTTTAAGCTATAACCAACATGTTTATTTTCTGGTACCGAAATTTTTTTTTCAAAATCACCAACAAGATAATTCAGCAAATGCGCAGAAGCATAAAATATATTTAATATTATAAGATTGCAAGCTGATGCATCATCAGCATTTTGGATTGTCACCGAATGACGTCAATTGCGGTGAAAACATTAGTAATTCTGAAACAACTCTGCAAGACTCTACCTTGATTTAGAACAAGTACCGTTTCCTTATCCATATTACTGACAAGTTTGACCACATGCAAAAATACTAGAAAAGAATAAAATGTATTTAAAACAAAAAAAATGTTATTTCCACCGGCAACTGCATTTTGTGTATGCTGAATATTAATTGCTGATAATTACGGCGACTGCTTGTAGCTATCCATAACAACTCGCAGAAATCCCTGTGTGTTTGCCACTGAATAATCTTACTTAATATTATAAATGCGAACGTTTAGATGGATGGATGGGTGTTTGTTAGAGCTTGTTACCTAAATGGCTTAACGTATCTTGATAAAATTTGGTATAGACCTAAAGGATAGTCTGGAAGAACACATAAGATACTTGCTTTTGTGTTTTTAATTCTACGCGAACGGAGTCGCGGGCGGAAGCTAGTAGCTTTATTACATACCTGTAATTCTATTCTATCAATGGCTTCAAGTATTTTAAAGCTTTTGGTCAAAAAGTACGGACCTTATCATGCACATTACAATTTGTGGTTCTATTATTTAAATAATCTTTTCATTTTAAATTAATACAATATGTATTAGTCTATATTTAGATGACCTTACATGTTAATTAGACTTACATATAAATAAACGAAGCGTGATCGGTCAAAGTAACGGAAGACCGTTAATCGTAGAATATCCTGCTTCTGGTTTTTATCATTTAAGTGGGAGTAAGTCCTTTTATTTATAAAAACATTAGGTTTTGCCCGCGACTCCGTCCATGTGGAATAAAAAAATAAATAAAAGTATGTAGCTTATATGTTCTTCCAGACTAACCTACATCTGTGCCAATACTCATAGAGATTTGTTCAGCAATTTAGGCTACAAACTCATTATCCATCTCTCCATCTAAACTTTCGCGTTTATAATGTTAATAACAAGTAAAAATTGTTTTGTCAGGTCTCCCGCTATTTTAACATGTAATTATATCACGGTTCGTTTACAGGATTCGAAGGGAAGGATGAATTCGACGATTCTCATGTATCGATTTAGATTTAGTTTTTGAGTCTATGTCTTTAGTTTTTTTAATTTATATAAAGTGATAAAAACATAAATTTTATCAATACTAACAATGTAACTAAAACAAATACAAAATTCAGACCATTAAAAACTCCGGAATTTTCCATAAGGAAAGTAAACGACAAGTAAGGAAGTCAAAATGCATCTTCGAAGCCCCCAAGCTCTGCGTGTGAATATAAATTAGCTAAACGAGTTATATTATGGAGATTTTGAATGAGGAATAAAAATAAGTTACAAGTTGTATACATTTTTATCTATACTATTATAATAAAGCGGAAACACACACTTCTTTGTTGCCTAAGATGTCAGCAGTTACAGCATATTTTGAACAATTATTTTTTTAATAAAAAGCCCTACACTTACGTCACGCTTTAGGCGTTTATTTTCACGCTATTAAACTTAGGAGGTAAATATTTTGGATAAAAACCCTAATGTGGGAAAGAGAACATAACTTGTTGCCAACATCAAGGTAGCAAGATTGCCGAGGTTTATCATGTCATGTTATGTCTTTTGCTATTGATAATTTGCCAAATGTAAACAATGAAACAAAGTTTTCATAATTTCATGCGGATGAAGCTGCACGGGAACAGCTATTTACTGATATTTCCTATAACGTGTCATCTTCTGACTTGTCCTAGGATATGTTTTACGATAAAAGTTTTTATAAATCAAAAAGTCTACTGCATCGTATTTATTTAATCTAATAATTAAAGTTTCTCATTGGGACCAGTTTGTGAAAGGTAAATAAGGAAAAGAAAATACAATATTTATAACATGTGTAAATAAAAGCATGTTTGCCTCAGTCAATACGTTAAAATAACCTGTTCTATTGGAAAAACCATCAGCTTATTCATTCTGTAAAAACAGATATAAGTAGAAATTAGACAGGTTCTTGAATTAAAAATACAGTCACATCCATAGTGTCCTGTAGTGTAGATTTATTATACTAGACATATAGGAGTCCCTTAGTGATTTACAGACAATACAAGTTTTTGTATGGCATACCCCAGTGATTCTCAACCACTGTGCCGCGACACTTTTATTTGTCGCCAAATTTTGCATATTTTTGTCATAAACTGTTTATGCAGTGTATTGTAGTAACTAAATAATTTTTATCTTTTTCTACGTGTGCTGCCAAATTCTGAAATCGTTAAATATGTGCCGCATCAAAAAAAGGTTGAGAATCACTAGCACAGCCAATCGAAGACTATGACAGCTCCAAAAAACTTTATTATAATGTTGAGATGATTACACACATTATTTGCAATACTAAGATAAAATAATAATTGATTACTTTGTACACACATGTTATAATGGTTTTTATAGTTTTGAATTGTTACCACTGTGATTATGTAGCGTCGTAACTTTAATTATTTTAATAGCAGTATAGTAGTAGGTACTGTGGATGAGGATATAATTTGAAGACAAAGGAAACCTTTAATAATTATTTTAAGATAGGTATGTCTAACGTCAATCGAACAGGATAAATAAAAATAATAACTAGCTAGCTAAGTAGCTAAGCTACTTTTCTAATAATAAAGTGGCTTATCTTTTTGTATTTACATAACTGAACATAAACCTTTACCTTCACATAAAAAACTTTACATATGTATATTTGCCGTTTTCTTTCGATAGGCGCTGTATTTGCTGCATTACACAGTCTGATAACTACGTATCTAGGAGTTATATCAGCCAAGGATTTTTTTAAGGGAATTATCAGCGTGACAATTGTAGAACATGCGAGATGTCTGCCTAGCGGAGCGTAGGTAAAAGCGAGCATCCGTGCGCAACCGCGAGCTATTCTTTTGCGCTGCGTAGTAAATCGTTCAGATTATAAATGCACAATAATAATTGTCGTTATTAAATTTTAAGATAAACCTTCTTTAGTTTATCGTTGATATTTTCATGATTAAACAGATAATTGCAACTAACGTGTTGTAAAATTGTAATGAAAATAAAAAATAAATGAAATACAAATGTAAAGATAAAATAAAACAATTTGAATTTTTAAATCAATTTTACTTAAAACAGATAACAATACTAACTTATAACTATTTAATAATTACATAATGATAATTGTAAATAACTTAAAATGAAATGCACATTAATGTACATCACTTCAAGATAAAAGCTATTATATTTACAAAAATACACTGGCAGGGTAACATTCCATCGTGTTTAACGACAAAAAGATATCTAAAAATAGACAATACGATTGTTTAATTTGTTCTACTAAGGAAGTTAAGACACATATACGTATAGGTTTAATGTTTAAAATTGAGACCTATAAAATAAAATTCAATAAAAACAAAAACAGATCTAAAGTAAGATGTTCTTGGAAAACTTAATAGTATTTTAGCAATTTCCAATTCTTTTGCAATATGTAAAATAATCCCTATGATCATGATCGTCCTCAAACTCATTGTCACGGTACCTGTAACGGTTGTACTCTGAAGACGGTTTCACGTAGCGACGCTGGTCTCTTTCGCGCGAAGAACTCGGTCTTCTCTGCGGTCTTCTTGTCTTACCGCGCTCCTGGTGAGACATCCTTGATGGTCTTCGCAAACGACTGTGTGGGCTGACAAAAAGACGTTAAATTCGCCGATTAAAGTTTAAAAATGCATTTTATTCAGTGACATAACTTCGACTCACGCATAACTTCACAACTGTTAATATTTATTGGTCTCATAAATATGTAATATGTGATACAAATTGGTGTGTTATGCGCGTAAATGTCACCGCGTTCGAATCTTTATCCATTTAACCGGGTGCAATAAAAATGCTTGAATACATTACGAGCATGCAAATAAATTGTTAAATAAATAATTATGAATGCGACATATGTAGCTCTTGTCATATATTAATAACACAATATTACAGCATGTTAACGATTTCACTTTTAAAAGTGTAACAAATGAGATGTTGCAAGAAAACCCATCTTTTATACTTTCCATAAGATCTATAGAAACCTTGTACGTTTTGTTTTATTTTAAGAATTTAATATCTATTTTCTGCAAGTAAATCGGTTATTGACTGCAGGATTGAACACTAGCCTTATACATATACAGTAACTAAGGCAAAATCTATTAAGTTTTTTACGAAATGATGTATCCGAAAACTTACCTTTTTGGTCGTTTGTAAACGACATTGCTGCTCTCTGGTCGTGGGAAGTAATCATCTTCGTCATGGTCATCGTACTCTTCGCGATAGGCAGACGGGCGCGAGTGGTGGAACACTGGTCGTACTTGAGGTATTGCTACAGGGTACGGCTTCACTACTGGTACTGGTACCTTAAATAGTCGTAAGAAAATGCAGGTTATAAATTGAACCAGGGCCACTGTTACTTAAAGAAAATTTATTTTTACGTAAAAATTACATCGTCAATAACGTCGAAATATAATTCCCTGAAAACGTTAGGGAATGCATTACTATTATTTTATAGGTTTAGATGGATGTTTGTTAAAAGGTTTCGCCTAAACCGGTGAACGTATCTTTGTGTAATTTGGTACAGATGTAGAACTTGGGCTGGAGAACTATGGAATAAATAATTTATTTATCAATGCCGCATTGACGGAGTAACGGGCGACAGTTATCAATATATAAAGGTGCTTAAAATTAAAATAAACAGCGATGTTAACTACAGTGATAATCTACACAAAATCTCAGTGTGCAATTCCAAGCATAATGTGACGAAAAATCTACAAACTTAATGTGCATTTAAATTGTATTATTAACTTACAACGATTGAGATGAGATTAATGCAAAATGCAGAATAACTTCTAATTAACGCATTACAGTTCATTAAAATGGCACGCACGAGTTATACAACAAGTACAGGTGAACGACTTCTTGGGGTTTCATTTCACTGCAAAATTTTTAATCACGCAATTTAATCACGAGAAGTTATTTTGCAAAGAAGCTTTCATATTATATTTTACCCAATTATCTAAGGATTTTAGATATTTCTTTCTATCATTATGATTCAAAAGGTTATTCGGGGAATCATTTCATATCAAATCTCTCCTGGATGTGTAAAAAATAGTACTGTACAGTACAGCCCTAAGATAAAAAAATTGTAAGTATATCAATGCGCACACTACCTGTTTTACAACAGGCACGGGCACCAGTTTTTCAACGGGATAGGGAACCTTTTTGTAGACTGGGTACGGTACCGGCTTCTCTATTGGTACGGCCACCTCCTGCATTATTGGTACGGCGACGGGTTTTGCTACTGGTACACGGACCGGATAAGGTTGAGGCACTGGCACTATCACAGGATGTGGTACTTCTATCTGTAAAATGATCCCTGATAGAAAAACTACCGTCACCGTCTTTCGTGCAATAAACGAAGTTGAAGAATGTAATTATGCATAATTAAATGTGATTGAGGAACATAGGAAACAATTATAGCGTTAAATTCATTGGTATGATCATGCTAAGCAATTAGTAGACTTTTTCGCTAATTTACTTTGAATAAAAAAACTGCATAATAATGTTGTGCATGTTAGTGTTTGACAAGTTTCATTGAACAGAAGAAATTGCAAATGATAATTCCTAAAGAAATATGTAACTTGATCTTGTATTTATTTTTAACATATAATTTATTTATTATTAAATATTGAAGTAGAATAATAAGATGAGATAACCGTTGAGTAATAAAAGTAAGCGCATGTTGATTTTAAATTTCTTAGTTTTCCCTCTACTAGAATCCATCACGCGTTGTGTTAATGACCAAGATGACGCGGGAAAATTAGTGCAAGACGCGCATCGATAGCCGCCGATCCGCATTCCATGCTATGCGCTTTTTGCTTAATAAAAACATCAAATCACCTGGTGGCAACATCTCTATATGATTAAACTATGTGAAATTGTTAACCTACAAACCATGGACCACTTACTTGATATGGATTCACGGAGTGCACCTGTTTTACTTCAGAAGCTTCATAGTCATAATTTGGTGTATCTCTATATTTTGTTTTTATATAATCTTCTCTCCATTTCTCTACAGCTGCCTTAAAACTTTCATCAGAGTCCTCGTTTCCATGATATTGAAATGTTGGTAGGTACGAAGGATGAGAGGTATCGTGATTTCTTAATCCTAGTAAATCCTCCTCTGATTTAAATCTGTTGTTGTATTTTTCTTTGTTCCATTCATGGTTGTAAGAATTAAATGTATTATATTTCTTGCTATAAGCGGCCCAGTCCTGAGCGACGCTATCAGAATCCTTTTCGAACCTATAATTGTTGGGCCTTTTAGGTATGTGAACATAGTCGTAGTTTTCTTCTGCTTCTTGTGTCGGTTTATAATGTGTTTTATAGGACGAGTAATCAGAGTTCTTAAAAATGCTACCCCAATTAGTAGATGATGATGGTACTGTGCCATACAAATTTTTAAACTTATTTAAATATTCTTCGGACGGGTTATACGAGTTCACATTATTTTGAGGTAAAGCATCTTTAATATCAGTGTAAAGATGTTTGATGCCCGGCGTAGATTTTATATTTGAATAATCATTTTGCGGATAATGATAATTAGAATAATCAATGTTATTGCTGCTTAATGGAATCAGTTCGTCAGTATTAGAATTGTATTGGTTCTTGGGTTCGCTGTCATCGGCTTTAAAACTGGTGGTACTAAAATTATTCGCATATTCGTAGGCTTTAAAAATGTTATTTGAGTGTTTCTTGTCGTTGTTGTCAGTTGTCCATAGTTTATTCTTTCCCGTTTCTTTGTAATCGTAATTCAAATTTTTACTTTTTCCATTATATTTAGAGTTGGTATATTTGTTAGTAAAACCTTGATAAGAGGTTGGAACTTCTTTGGTTTCGACATTATTTTTTAAAACATTTTTAAAGCCTGGAGACATTTTAATGAGTTTATTTGCTTTATCTTCATAAGACTGAAGCGTGTCGGCACCTCCAGTATTGGCAAATGAATTAAATGTATCTAATGGTTTAGACATAACTAGAGAATGTTTGTTTTCAGTTTCTAATGTATCATACTGCTTGGGATTTGTAAAATCTAATACTTTGGGAAAATTTAACAAACCTTGTGAATTAACTGGAGCAGACTTCATTGAGTTTTCTACTTCTTGAGTTGGATAAGTCGTATAATCATATAGATTTTGGTTTGAGTTAACCGAACCTCCGTGTAACGGTTTATTATCGTTATAATAATTAGAATTTTCAAAATTTGAGGATTTGTAATTGTTATACGATTCACTATTTACTACTTCAGAATTATTATAACCATTGAATGAAATGTTTCTATTGTTGTAGTTTATTTTTGTTCCGTACACGGGATTGTTATTATTTTCTGAACCTCTATTGTAGTTCCCATTTGGATTTATATTTATGGTGTCTTCTGATTTAAAGTTTGAAGATCTATAAAAACTTGCAGGATTAAATTGTACTGTATTTGATTGTTGTACACCTTCTGAATTTGGAAACGGTTCTCCGTTGTAAGATTGTGAATTACTGGTAAAATCTGGATCTGGCGCCGATGGGAAGGCAGGAGCATACAACTTCTCTGACGATTCCTTGTATTTGTTGTGATAATTCGGGTATTCCGGAGAAGTCGGCACGAAGGCATCGCGAGATGTGACGTCGTTGAATCCGAATGTTGAATACGTTAATACGCTTGGTTGTGGCGCTGGGCTTTCTGTCGTCGTTTGCTTGGTTTTCCTTTGTTTTTTTGCATCCACATTTTGAACTATTAAAACTAAAAGGGTTACAATTACTATTCTACTGTACATTTTAGTCCCGGCTTTGCTACGCAAAAGCTATGAACATCGTTCGTATGCGTCGTTATTGTCTGATGTTCAATTAGTAACTAAATGTGTAGGCAAGGCGTGTGTTCGGATCACTGCTGGATGGTGGTTCTGACCACCGCACGAGTCGTTATTGCGATGCTCCTGCGAAAACGAAAGCGTTCACGCTCCACCTACCCTACAATTTTCTAGCGATCATTATCACCCGCGGGTTCGATGCGTTGTATTGTCGTGACGTACACTTGTTGCTTATTCCTTCCGGCATTTTGTACGATAATTAATTGTCACTTAAATAAAGACAAATTAGTTATAACTGCTAATTTCCACTGCTGAAATACTTATACAAAACGACTATCTCCATTTTTAATAAACAGTATGATAGGGATGACAATATAACAGGTAAATATGAATTGTATTGTACGCTTATGATTAATTTTATTTGGACACGTTTTACTCTATTGATGTTAAGATTTTACTGCGGTTAATATGAAAATGGACGTGTAATGTTCACCAATTCAAAGATTCTTAACCAGCTCTTCCGTGTCATTAAAGCGAGGCTTAGTTATTGAAAGCAATAAATAATGTGGTTTCTAGACCCCAACTTAGCTGTAAACGATGTCACAGAAATAAAACTACGAAATTCTAAAACACTTTTATTGGTCTAGGTAAATTACCAAAATGTGATACAGTGTCTATGATCGTCAACTTTATTACGCAGATTAAATCACTTAAAATGCTAGAGTTTTTACTTTCTTCGTATAACATCGAAGTCAATGGCCACGACTTATCCGTAAACAGCAGTTTACAGGGATGACTCTTTGTACTAAGTATCTAAATACAAACATATAACATAAATACAATATCAAATAAACAAAAAGAAGTGAAAGGTTAACGAGTGGAATGATACATAATTTTGATAATACGCAAGATCGGATTTACCAACACATTAAAGCCAGAAATTTTGAAGAAAAAACAGTTTTGATGAAAATTTATTAAAATACCAAAACTGTACTTTTTAAAAAAATTAAGTTGTTGGCTTAGCAGTAGACATTCGGGTCAAATCATTCTTCGTATTAAATAAAAATAAAAAACAATATTAAAAAAGATAATTGACAACTGTGAATATTTATTTTAGTTTAATTAAAGAAAAATAAAGCAAAGTAAAGTCTTGAAATAAATTGATACTATTTTTGTAATACCATTAAATATGATAAATAACTTTGGATCTAGAATTCTTTGATAAATAAATATTTTAAATTTATTAACTCGGGATATAAAAGTTTGTTTCCGTAAATTGAAAGTGGTGCAGTTTTTCTAAATAATTTGGATTAATCTGACCTTGCTTATACATATATTCTTATTTTATATTCATATCAAATAATACTCTGAAAATCAACAACATGATATAAATAGGCACGACGGAAAGAACAGAATTAATTTCTAAATCTAGATAATATCCAAAATTATTTGTAACACAAAACCTTTAAAGCTTTATACGAAGACAGAAAGGAAGATTATAATATTTAAGGTCGCTTATGAGTACTCTATATCTATTTCTTTAGGAAAACGAATATTTTTAAGAGATTCTTTGTGTAGGTGACAAACGGTTCTACGGTGTATTTAGTGAACAGAGAAGTTTCCATATTGAACAAGAGACAAATACTGGGAAAAAATCAATTTAAATAACTATACTTGTTTAATCATGACAATCTTGTGGACAAATAATATAGTCAGTTTGTTATAGTGATATACTTTTTTGCCCAAAGTATCGATAAAATTAAGTCAAGTATAGATTAAGTTGAAAATTTGTATATGGTCCTTGTTCAATATGGAGAAAAAATATAAGAGATATATTTAAAAAATTCTATAGAATATTTATTACGTTTTAGACAATAGGGAATCTATAGACGTTACATAAATATATAAAAATATTTTCATCTATTATCATGAACACTTTAATATCAAGTAGCTACTGGTCGACTATAAATTTATTTGGTAAATATGAAGAATTGTAAGTTGGATATTTAAATATTCAAAAATCTGTGAGTAAATAAATTATGGGTTTCAAATATTTTCCTAAATATCATAATTATATTTTTCAATGTAATGTCATAAGATCTCTACTCTGTTAATAGAATATGAAAGTCCTTATTAGTAAATATCTAAACTGTAACTTGAAAGTCCAACATGTGACTACCATCTAAAGCAGTGTTTTTCAAAATATGGGTTGAAAACCCCTGGCGATTCACAAACCTATGTAAGGGGTTCAAGAAACCACGACAATTTTCAATATTTACCAATAGCGAGTTACTAATTAAATGGGAGACTTTTTACGTCATTAGTCCCAAATAATTTGCTATAGCAAAGTTATTAAGGTTGAAAAACACTGATCTAAAATAATTTACTGTTATAAAATACAAACTACACGAATCATTAAAACTGTTAATAAACTATTTGAAATATAGTACTACATTGAAGGAGACCAACGATAGTAAAGGTATACAAACGAACTACGCCAGTGTCAAGTAAGAGACGTTAAAAAGTTTAGAAAAATATTTTCTCTTATGCGAAGTCGACACTTACCCTTAACATTATTACAGCTCAAGCAGTCGATTCCTCAGTCAATGATTGTTCGATTAGTTACGTAGATTTGGGATTAAATGTAAAATGGTAACAAACTATAGCTTTGCCGTCCTCCCGTGTCCATTCTTAAAACTACGTGAACAAAAACTTAAATGCATAGACGAGGATTTTTATGGAAGCCTAAACACTAATAAGCAATTCAAAATTATGTTTCTCACTCTATAATCTTGGAATAATATGGGTTTATTGAATAAAACGGTTACTATAGAGTGTACAAAGTCCTGTCTATGAATTTAAATCTTTGTATAAGGTACAATAAAAATAAACAAAATTAATGATACACACGAAAATAACTAAAACGCTTAATCGTTTTTTTGATATTTTTGTGACACTTTTAGTGACTTAGTTTCGATGATTACGTTAAACAATATCAACTTTCCTAACCTACAAATTATTTAAAGAAAATCGACGCCTACCTAAAAGCTTTGCTGACAAAGCGTTGGTATTTAAAATAAACGCAATTCTATCATTGCTATTAAATAATCTAAAATATTGTGATGTTTCGATTTGATTATAATAAACCAACAATATTTTTCTTACATCTTTGTCTGTTCTGTAGTTTCTTAATAACAAAACTTATAAATACATTTCTTGAAATCTGCTGCCGCCACATGTAAATAGAGATGATTGGTGATTATGAAAGTTTGGATACACCATATATCAATATCGTATGAATATTTTAAAATAAAGGACTTATATTTAAATCCCAAAATCTTTAGAAAACCACGTGGCAAAGAAAAAATTAATTAAAACTATCAAATTCTGATTATTTTTTCCTAGTAAATCTGGTATGTGACTAGAAAAAATTAACACCGTCTTGAAGAAAACGTTTGGAAAAAGATTACAATGCGCTGATCACAAAAAAAAAAAAGCGATATCGATATTTGCGCATCACCGATCATCCCTAACACACTCGCCATCTATGAAGAGCTTATAGTATCTAGTAGACAATGTTTGTAAGATCTCACGATAGATGGCGTACTAAGTGAGAAAACACGACGAATATTTTAAAAAGTTAATAAAGTTATTTTCGCACTACATTTCTATAAAGGATGTTTAGTTATAACATGTTATTATAAATGGTTTAGGGTTGCTACGCAATGTAAATTAAATAATGATTAATTAAGGTATTTAATGCGCGGAGGCGGCGGGCGAGGGCGCGGCGTGTCGCAGGCGCGCTCGTATCTCTTGCAGCGTGGGGTTGGTCGCGGGGTCGATTTCTTCTGCACTCTGTTCTGCTTGTTCTAAACGACGAGCACGTTCTGCTATCGCTCTTTCTAATTCTGAAAAGGGCAAGAAATGTTTCAATTACTATACCACAGTAACGCAGTAATGTTAAATTTACATTATCCCAATAAAGCTGTCGAATCGGTGCTGGATTACGATTGGAAATGTGTAATCTCACACTGGAATATACATATGGATCCAGGGTTTAAATCCAGAATTGAATTCGATCGCTGTACTGGAAATAAAATCTATCTATACTAACATTATAAAGTAGAAAGATTCGTATTTTTATATGTATTGAAATAACTCAAAAACTACTGGGCCGATTTAAAAATTCTTTTTCCATTAAAGGCTACCTTATCAATTAGTAAAATAGGCTATATATTTTATTATTTTTAATTTCATGCGAACGAAGTCGGAAGCAATAGATAGCTTTTCTTAAATGCCAATGTATATCAGATCTTTAATGTTACGTTGATTCAAATTTCTCTGTGACGTCACTATTACGTAGTACATTTACTACGTTTTAATATCTCATAAAAATGCAGGTCGGCAATGCGGCGCAGTACTCGACGTGCATGGAAATGCGTAATTATAATACTCTTCCATATGCACATACACATCTTTACTTCTGCATACTAACGGTACAGTTATCTGAACGGTATTCAATACTATGAAACACTGTAACTTTTACTACCATTCAAAACTACTGCATGAATATTTTCATTGAAATTTGAAAAATGTGCACAAAGCTCTATTCATCGACGTACGTTAAACTTATTTGTTGTGAGCTTTGAAGTTAAGATATTAGTTTTTCTCGCAAAGTTATTTTGTGTGACGTTAAACGAATTTCAGACATCTTGACGTAAAAGTTTTCTAGTTAGAAGTTAAAGCTATATAAAATTTAGTCTTTATAGCAGATTTAGCCACAATATTCATTTAATATAACTTTTATATTACTCATGAACTATAAATATCTAACATATGTACCGCGCCTTTGGAAATATAATAAATTACCAGAATGTCCGGAGTCTATTTCCATTATTCTTCCTAACGTTGGCCATTAACGTAATAAATACAGACTTTAGTATCGCAAGAGCGATAAATTGTCATTGTTTATTTATTTAACATTCGAAGTAAAACAGAAGGTCATTTTATAGAATACAGTATTAAAAGCCAAAAAAATTATCGCAAAAACAAAATAAGATCGAATTTTAATTTTATTTACTAGCTTTCACTAGTGACTCCGTCCGTGTGAAATTAAAAAAAAAGTGAGTAGACTATCATATGAGTTCTTCCACATTCGTTCAGCTGTTTAGGCTACAAACTCTAACAAACATCCATCCATCTAAACTTTCGCATTTATCATATTAGTAAGATTTCGAAACAGTAACTTAAGTTGAACTTTTATGGGTTAATTTTAATGTATCGAAAAATAATTGATATCACATGATAATTACAATATAATTGCTATGGAGCCAACAACAAGCATCTATATTAACAGAGACATCAAAACGAAAAGCGGAACACGTTTCATAATTTCAGTCTAGTTTTCTAAAAATCTCATAGTTCTTTGTAACTCGTCACTGAGCTCCAATAGCGATTAGTAGACAATCGGGCGTCAGTTCTATAGGCTTTGCACTTGTTTGAAGAACTGCAAGTTTCTTGTCTCATCTTAAGCTCCGAATGACCTACTATTACTGTGAAAAGTAAGACATCTCTACTTATGTACAATTTGCTTCCTCGTTACATTAAGTGTACATAAATGCGTCGTTTATACGAAAAACTTACGAGCATTTTGAAAAGGTACAGTATAATAGAAACGTTACAAAAAACACGTTACATTTGTATGTTACATAAATTAGAATTTGATTGCAAAGTTAATTTAATATCTGTATCGTAGAAATGTGTTCAATATTGCTCAAGAAGTTAAATTTGTTGAAGTACAAATACACTTGAGATATCTGCCGTGTGACAGTGAAGCGTACTGTTATTACGTACACGGTTGTTGTAAAGAAAGATAACATACCTTGATTAGATAAATAGAAACAAATGTTAATGGAGTATCCTTGAAAAAGAAAATCCAAACGTCAACAAGAAAATACTTTTGTATTTATAATCACACGTCATACAAGTATTATAAATGCGAAAGTTTAGATGACTGGAATGTTTGTTGGAGTTTGTAGCCTAAACGGCTGAACGGGTTTAGATGTAATTTGGTATAGATGTAGAGTCTGGTCTGAAAGAAAACATAGAATACTCACTTTTCTTTTTTTAATTTCAGTTTTAATATATTTCGTCCATAGTAACATGTCACAGCAAACACTTAAACGGGGTCGCTCATAAAGCCACAAATTATTTTTATGACGTACATTTACAAAACTTCGTAAAGTGCAAAGTTTATAAACGTTTCCCCTGCGATGTCAACCAGCATTATCCGTTATGTCTCTAGGTAACTTATCTTTAGTATGATGGTGAATTATAGGAAGTAAACATTTTCCTCGCATTGTGCATAAATAACGTCTTTGCAACGATTGTATTTTAATGTTGCTATGTAAGCGGTACTAAATAGTTTCTCCCACGATCAAGCGATCGGATAAACGGGAAGCGAGCAAGCCATTTCACTTTCATCCAACCTTGGTCGATGACATGCGGACACACTGTATAAACAAACCACTCAAGTTTGACACCAGGAGTAAACATTTACAACTTTTCCATAATTTTGTATTTTTTACGTATCGTGCAAGTCGTCTAAAACGTGTACTCCACAACTAAAAAGAGTCGAAATAAAAAAAAATGTTTAATTTTACTTAACTATCGGACATAATTACATATATCTAGGATAATACAAGTAATTACTTCAAGACATAAAATCTAATTACCTATAAAACAAAATGTAAACGCAGATGAAGTCTTACAAAATATTTCAAAGCAAAAAATACCAGTACGTTTAGCGAGTTGTTAGTAAAAAACAATAACGTGTGCAGTTTGACGAGGTCGTCGGCCGCAAACTGCACCTGCGAGAGACGGACGAAGTGCGCGCCCGAATATGCAACGGGAACAAAACGTCTGCGAATCGTTTTAACGCACAATAGAAAATAGATTCTATACAAAAACCGCGACTCTTAAACAAGAACTGAACGACCTTGTCAAGGAATCTCGCTGTAAATAGAATCGAGACAGGTTTTAGGAACTATAAATAATTTTAACCCGTTACATAGCTCTGTTGTCGGAATTTGCTGCAACTTAGCTAACAAAGTGACAATATTTCTTGCTGGACTAATAAGGTTTACAGTAAAGTAATTTGTATGAAGGTCTACACTGCCCACTATTAATTATTAATCGAGCTTAAAGGTAACTTTGGAATGGCGTAGTAATAGTTAATTGTTTTTAATTAATTCTTAGTAATTGAGACGTCAATTGTTAAAATAATGACCTTAATTTAAACATCTCTTAAAAATCTTTTTTTACTTTATCGTTTTCTTTAAACATAAAAATATGTAAATCATTTCATATTACGTAATATTTTATACAGAAAACTGTAGGCAATGAAGTGCACCGGACACGACGCGCTTCGAACTCGGCCATTCAATCATAGCATCAACTGCAACCGCATTGTATTGTACTGAATACAGCGCCAACACGAATACATTTCTCGTTATGGAAATGGCAAACGCGTTTACTCAGCTCGTGCATACGCGGTGCCGTAATGTCTCGCTGCTATTTTAAAATACGTGATATTTTTATATTATTTTGATAAACGCATTTTTAGTAAAAGCAGCGTTTTCTCACATTAACCGATTCTTATACGACTGCAACTTATGACTTATAAATATTCTTGATTTATGATAAAAAGTGTAAATATTTTGCGGAAATGAAATAAGGTGCTTTAATAGGAACGTAATTTCCGCATATTAATATTAAGAAAGCTGTAAATCGTTCTCAAGATTAATTGTTTATAGTACCTACTTACGTAAGATAAAGTATAAAAGGTAAAACGTAAGAAAAATGCATTAATAACTGTATTATTATTTATGCATCGATGTCAAACACAATGCGAAGAACTATTTCCTCATAAATTAAATATGATATAAGTGTTACTTAAATGATCAGACGCATAATCGATTGCGATAATGGGAAAGGTTAGAGAAACGCTGTCACAATATCAACTTTAGTATATTGCAAAATCAAACTAACGTATTCTAAATATCTATTTAAAATCTCAACATGCAAAATAATATACTCATACGTATAATAATAGGATGCTGTTAAGAACATTAAAATCCTAACTTGTAATGCAATCCACCTTTGTCGTGATAAAAAATAAATTACCTACAAAAGTATCTGCTTCAACGTAAGCTATAGCCTTTGCTTAAGAAGATGCGCTTATCAAGTACTTATACTAAGATGGTAGATAGTAAAAATATTGTTGAATGTGTTGAAATCCGTCGTTAAGATTATTATATGTCATGATCCCTCCGCTCTAAAATTACATAGTTTTTTTTATAAATCCTTAAACATACTTTATACTCGCTTTTAACAAGGTTAAAGAACTTGACGTAATCACAGATAAAAAAGGATTAGAAAGGTCCCTTACCTGGCGTTTCTCTGTGCTCCTTTATTTGATTCATAAGCTGCTTCTCTTTGTGTTTTGATAACGCCTTTTCTAGTTCGCTCTTTTGATTAAGAACGTTTTTGCCTCTGAAAAATATGAACAAAAAATGATTAGCCACTACAGTTACAACACGATATATAAGTCCATTCTTATTGAATACTTTTGTTGCGTTCCTGATCTATTACTTTGTGAGAATCATTAAAAATAGAAGTTATCGCACATCGTAGCATCAAAGAATGTAATCCTAATTCTTCCTTATCATTAAACAAAAAGTGCTAGACGATCACTTGATAAAAGTAGATAATAGTACATCCAAGGCATTGTAAAAATATGCAAAACAAGCTTACGATAAAAGTAAATTTATTATTGTACTATAAATTAGAAAGAAATGTGACTATTATGAGTGAATAACATGGAAATGATCTCAGATTAAATTTGCGAAATACTTGTAATGCAATCTTTGTGTAAACAATCATCTAAGCAATATGAATCAAGAATTCGATGCACTCAGATGTTGAGACGACATAGATTTCACAACCTCATCTATCAACGTGGCAGTCAATGCAACATGCGTTATCATGATCGTTCCAATGATAGCTAAACGTATAGCTACCAATATAGATTTTCAAGAGTTGTTTCAAAGAATACACTTGAATTTACAAAATACAAGGATTTATTCAAACATTGTAATGTAAAATTTCTAACTACGATATTGGCCACAACTATTTCTAAGGACTTTAAGATTTTTTAAGTATTTCCTTAGGTATTGGGGTCATGCCTTCGTGTTCTTTTTTAATTACATTCTTATTTTCTATCATCAGAAAGTTCAGATACGACGCAATTTGGGATTCCCATTAGCATGAATAATTTAGCGATCTATTTAGTGTGAGACCTATTTACAAAATGTTGCAACGTTTTGGTACCAAGGACTACACGTGTTACGATGATAAGCTTTGTTCATTGCTTATAGCAGTTGCTCGCTTCTTCGCCAGCGTTAAATTAAAACATAGCTTTTTAATCATGCAAATTTTTTTTTAAATTGGTCTAGTAGTTTTCGATACATACAAAAAGACAAAAATACAAATCTTTCCTCTTTATAATATTAGTATAGCTTTGCGCTACTACGTGTAAAAAATAAGTTATTAAGAAAGTTCCTACTCATTAGTACAATATGAGTAATTTGCTATACTTTAATAAACAGTTATTGTCGAAATAATAAAACTTATTGAATTGAAATTTATTAAAACATCAGTAATTCTAATTGAACACGAGAAAACGGCTTTATTACGAAACAACTGATAATGTGTTGTGTAGCGCTATCTTATCGAGTGAATTTTGCTACCATATAAGGTAATGGTTCGTTCCACTGATAATGAAATAACATGCTAATTTTTTGTACATCAGTACATTGAATGTGACATTAAATTTACTAATTCCGTGATAAGCGTACAAGGCTTATGATAAACCCGAAGGCCTTGCACGTGTTTCAAGAGATATCATTCGTATGTCCTAAAACTAAATACCACAAGCAAGAACGTCTTATATTTATTGCTATACTGTTTCATTAAAATCAGATAATAGTCACATCATACTTCATACTAACATTATATGTAAATGCAAAAGTTTAGATGGATGGATGGATGTGTGTTAGAGTTTGTAGCCTAAACGGCTGAACGGGTTTCGAAGAAATTTGGCTTAAATGTAAAAGATAGTCTGGAAAAACTAGGCTACTTGCTTTTTTTAATTCCGAGCAGACAAAATCGCGGGCGACAGCTAGTTTATTATATTTTGTTGTAAAACCAGTTTAAGAAGTTTGAATAATGCTGTGATCTAAGATTAACAAAATGTGTTGGTATAAGACGTCTAAGTGGAAATTTCTTTCAGTTTTTTTTTCGTGTTCGGTGTTATATTTGTACAGAAAATACGATTGTTTCGAAAACATCGATACCACTTTAATAAACAACATTACGACATATTTGGTTTATGGTAAGGGTACCAGAAAAAGAAATTATAAAACATTTTTCTCCCGTATTTTCCCACCGCATGTGCATTATGACGTCAGAAGTCTAATAGTATTGTCCATTTGCTTGCAACATGTGTGACTACATCTCTGATGGACTTATTTATATTGTGTAGGTTTTTTTTTTATTTAAACACACAAATGTGTACACACCAATACAAAATAATAGTGCTATTGCTTCTTTAACTGGCATTGTTTTATTATATACTTTACACACTGTAACGAATTGATTAATATTTAAGAAAAAAATATTAATGATAATTATTTGAATGTAAATATTATTGTTGGTGGTTTCAACTAACTTTATTTCACTGATTCTTACTGAATCCTTCACAAATTATTGTTCTTGTTTAAACTTCATTTGTTGTAGATTAAGTAGATATAAGTTGTTGTAGTAATTTGATTGCAGTTAACAAAATTTGATTTATCAATTAAATACTCATGAATGTTCCGCGTTGACATGATATTTAGAGTGTCGTTTATATTGGACTCAGTTTTCAATTTAAAATTGATTGAATGTGGATCCGTTGAGTGGAAAATGTCGAGGCGAAATTGCGAAGCTGTTACCGTCACGATTTAATTCCAGCTAATTACTCAGACGCCGTCATCGTAGCCTTTATCGATCCAGTAACGGAAATGTAACTCTATTTGCTGGCCGGATTTAGGCCACCGTCTGTTGGCATATCTTGCGCTGAATCTAGGAAGCAATCAGCAAATTCTACGAAGCAAACAAGAAGTAATAGAGATGGCGTTCAGAAATGGGAACGGAGTAGTTCCATTTCTGTTTTATCAGAGCATCTTTTGCTTTTGTCAAGAATCGTATTTTACTATTACCATACATATTGCTATATGTGATTTGACGATTAACTTTGAACTTTAAAATCGATTACACTAGAGATGCCTATCCTGAAAGAAATTATAATTTAAATAGTATAAGGTGGCAAAAACGCAAGGGGGCAACAATTCGCCAAAATATCAAAGCTACCTCAGCCCATAGACATCAACATTTCATCATCATCTTTCTCCCGTAGGGTCGGCGCAACAGGTTTTTGTCCTCCACATAACTCTAACATCAACATTTCAATTACGTAAAAATCTATAAAAATAAATAGTAGTCTACAAAATAAACTTTATAAATCCGAAACCACACTAAAAGCTTCAATTTCATCTTTTTTTCGGCTATTTCCATTACAAAACTTTGATATAGATCAGACGAAACGTTTGAATTGAATTGTACTATGTCGTATTGTAGAATGCATATTCGTCAGTAAGCTGGGAATTATTTCCTTCCGAGTGGCGACGGGTGCGGAAATCACCGGGACGACGCGCCTCCACTGCGATAATGACGAGGAAATAAACTGATTCGAAATCAACTGTTTGTACCAATGTCCGCACCAGACTGTTGCAATTTAAAACCAATCGACAACATATTGCACAGTGCCAAACTGTTTGGGTATGGTTATGAAAGTTTTGGGTCATCCATTAAGTTTTGAGTCTAACTCAATTTAAATATTTTATTTTAGTTTGTTGTATGTATTTAGGAGAGAAACTGTTTTCTGCTGGTTTTTAATCAAATTTATGCGATGTAACTATTGCAACATGTGTGACATCGTGTTATAGGAGTTAGTGCTAAGAAAATCTCAACACTAACTCCTATAACACGTATTATAAACTAACTAAACACAATACAAATATGTACAATAATATGTGGGTCGCATAAATAATAGCTGGGTTGTTAACCAAACCATATCTTACAGTAGCTTGACAATGTGTGATAACATTACTTCTCGGAATTTAATAAACAACAATTCATCACATGAAGTTCATTAAAAACCACATTCTAGTATTGCCTGAATAAAATCCAATTTTGACATCTAAGACAGAGGTTCCCAACCTCGTAACCGCCACTAGACCGATATTTTAGAATGTGCGCTAGAGTACAAAAAGTTAGGGAACACCTCATCTAAGTTCTTAAACCCAACGTAAATTCCGGAGCGGGTAATTTACAAAAACTCTGGTATTACCAAGTAAGGTCATATTTCTTCAACCTAACTGTTTGGAACAGTATCCTTAATATATTTTGCTGATAAGTTTCTATTTAAATTATCTCAACATGTGTGGTAAAGAAGGACGCAGGCCGGGCACTGTGCCAAGGTAATATTAGCTTCATAAATTATTATTTATCGTATTGAAATCGACTTGTAACATCTTTTAATCCCATGGGTAAATGGAGAGCACAAAACACAGAGGGATAAAAAAATACTAGACTACTTCTTACTACAATAAATACATGACTAGAATATATTTTACATTTTTAAAAATTCCTGCCTTAATTGACTCAACTTTTCGTTTTCGTTGAGTCACAAAATCGAGAATAATTTTAAAACAATGCGTGCTATTATTCTAGAAAAATCTAACACTAACGACAATAAAAGTAAATAGCAAACATCTGGGAGCGCTGCTGAGTCCCGCCAAGGCAATTAATAATTTATTCTTCTAACAGGAACATGTTCTTATATCTCTCAGATCGAATGTGCGCGTTGTGTGTGTAAGGACGACAGATGTTCAATGATGAGTTCACAGGAGGCTGGCAGGATGCGTCGCACCTGTGCCTCGCATCCCGACCAAATGACGGCAAAGCAAAAAACATACAAAACATTTCTACGAATCGAACGATAGCTTATGAAAGCGATAAATAGAGGAAGTGAGTTTGCGACTAAGAATTTCCGAATATTGATGTATCCATATTGAAACTGAATAAGGTAAAACTGTTTTTTATGCGTCAGTGGTTTCGTGTTTTAGACATATTGATTGAATGAATGTAGAAAGATCAAGGAAAAGCTACAAACGATATTAAGTGGTAGTGTTCGTAAAGAATACAAGTTAGGAAAGTATGGTAAAGTTTAGCGAACACATTGACAAAACAAGATATATAGTGGACCCGTATGTAATGGATACTGTTGCGTAGATGTATGTAGATAATAAAACACAATCACTATATCCCATTAAGTTTGGCAAAGAAAGTTATTATTTTTAAAACATTGCTTGAATTCTAAAAAAAGTTTATTAATCAAGAATAGCAACATTTTTTTCTGTTTCAAAAGCGGAAGTAGCTCCGCAACATCAGCCAACATTTATTAAAGCAGAGTCTCATCTTCTCGTGAAAGGTACGCTACAGTAGAGAAAGGATTGTTCTCACAATGGACGAAAGTGCAGCGAACAAAGTACTGCATTTTAAATCAACTTGAAGTGTTAAATGGTCATTACTTACTTAAAAGTAACTAATGAAAGAAGTTACTTAAATCAGTATTAACAGATAAAAGCTAAAATACTTCCAAAATTTCTAAGGACCATCCTAAACGCGAAAGATGGTCGTAAAAAGATTCAAAACAGTTTTAACCACGGAATGTCACCTATCATATATAAAATATCACCTACATACATGAACCTCATATTTCGATTTTTGTTGCGCAAAACCTAAAACCCTTGGTTATTATTCAGGCGTCTACGTAATATGATCTGAACAAAGGCCGGCAAGGAGCCATGTCAAAGGTAACCGCATGACAATCGGGTCAGCGATCCCCGTGTCATAAGCTCCTTAGCGTGCAAACAAGATTGTTAAAGAAACGAATCCAGTAAAATGCACTTTTTACTCCATTTTTTGCGTAGTATATTATAGGCAATAATGACATTATCTTTAATAATTTCTGTTTATGATAATTATTCGTGCGTACCCGAGGTCTTTTTTTCTATTTCTAAAGTTGTTAATTAAGTTAATACTGTTGTTTTTAAATAAAATAAGTAATAAACTCATACTGCTTCAATTGGCATACTTAATGGTTAGTGAACAAATAAGAATGAAGTTGTAACTCACATCCTCTGGTTGAAGAGAAGCTCTCTATGGAGGTCCATGCGCTGCGGACTCTCGAGGCAGGGGTTGGGCAGGCGGCGGGGCGCGATTAGCCCCGCGCCCGCGCCCTCGCCCTCCTGCACCATCGCCACCTCGCTGGACAATGCGTACTCGTCTACCGTGGGCACAGGACCCACGACGATATGGCCCAACGCGCCGCTCTCTCTTGCTGCGAACAAATATTTTTCTTCATTATGATTTTGCATGGAGTTATGGCTATTGAAACGGCAATAAGAATATTTATTATAATTGCTTTATAATATTCAACAGTATGTATAAAAGATTGATACTAAAGATTTTAGACGTGTTATAAAAAATACGAAGTTCCAAGCAAAGAGGTCAATCAATTTTTCCAATTTCACAGCTACTATAAATAATCAAACACCAACCACATCATGAGAAAAACGACAAACCATATACTATTATAGTCATAACTGAATAAAAATATTTAGTTAAAAAAGAGAGAAGAGAAAATAAAATGTACCTATGTCACAAAATATATGTTATTACTATTATTATTACAAGCATATGTTTAATACATTTTTATGAATAAATATATACCAAAGGCATTTAAAGCACCAACATAAAAGCATTTTGCTAGTTAGTATTATTTGGATAAACAAAAGTTACATTTTAGTTTTGGTTATATGCACTAAGGAAATTGAAATAAGAGAGATACAATTTGAATTGACGTAGTAATCATAAATCGTATCGAAGGCCCATGCCCTTGTTTCACTCACGCGATCGTATGAATTATTCATACTTTTATTGGGCTATTTCATATTGATCTTCCGATTCTTAATGGAGCCTAAGCATTGTAGGTCAAGATAGAGTAGCTTCCTGCCAACAAATGATAACATAATCATATAACAAAGATCTATTGACTAACAAAAGTAATGTAAAGGGCTAACTGTTATTCTTAAGCACATAGTATTCGTATTTGTATAAATCTTTCGAACAAGTGCAAGTAACCTTTCGATTATAAGTACAAAAGTGTCGATTGATTAGGGACCGCTTACCGGTGTCAAAATTCGTCTGAACGGAATAGACGCTGTATTGTTTCTTAAAATGTTTAATGCACAAATTTCTATTAGTTCAAAATTATATATATAATATAATAGCTGCTGGCTTTTAGAAGATTTAATTAAAATTTCCATCATGCAAGGGTGATATTAACGAACAAGGACCTCTTGATCATATTGTACTTAAATTAAAAACTGTCAACGTAATTAAACTCGACAAGGAGCCTGAACTACGTCACACCAAATTAGTGCTAGCTACTATAGATTATTATGCGGAAAACCCTCTTGATTGACCCCAATTCGAAAAAGTAGTACAAATTTATCCATAACATGATAGAACGATTTATGTAACCATTACAAAAGACTAACACGGTTATTTGTGTGTTTTGAAAACTGATCGTAGGATGTTTTGGAATAAGAATAACATGGTCATAAATCTCGTTAATCACAAATTGATGGATCATTTACGATTCAGTAATCTAAAATTAAACATATTAAGAAATGACGGTTACTTTAAATGTGCCATTGGTTGTTAATATTTGGTCGTAGAGTTAACTAAGCCAATTTTTAAGATTAGCATTAGAGTGGTTATGGTAGTAACTTGTATGATTTGCAAAACAATCTGATCCTTTTAAGTAACTTCAAACAAACACCGTACGCAGAGACCAACGGAAGATAAATTGACAATTTAAATAGAGTTACGGGAGTACACTGGTTTTCATTGGCAAGATATATAGCGATTCATGAAGACAATCTGACAATAAATAGAACCGGTGTGTGCTAAGTCTTACACTGTGTATACTTATTCTTAGAAAATCATATGCCCATGGTTTTGCCGTAAAACTACCTGAACCTTTGTACTACCTTTGAGTCAATTATCTTTTTTCATTGTGCCATGGGAATTCCTTTAAATCACAGAACCGCTTGGTTTACCGTGTTCCGTTTTTGTTGTAGAGGTAGACAATGGTAATGTTGCAGTTTTTAATGTAACAGATATATGACACAGAAGTACGTAGATGACAATTACGTAAGCTACAAATACCGGTAAAAAATGTCACTGCATTTTTGCAAAACACGTATGAATTATAAAAATTGTACTTTAATTTATTCTTATGCATTTTTTAATTATGTAGTTGTAGATCATAAGAAAACTTATTTGAGTTCGTATGCGTATGAGGTCTTATGCTTCATATAGATATAAACTGGACTCATTATCCAGTTTGGCTGACTCAAAATCATCCAGTCCATAACGCATCAATCATTTCTCTCGCAATTCATTTCAACCGTCGCGACGTATAGCGCGATCTTGTATAAAATCGATTTGGTTGTTTAAAATGCAGAACGTATTGTTTTCATGACGCGACCTCCTTTTCAACGTAGCGTGATTGCGTTTCTGAGCCTAGGTTAACATTGTGCCCGTTATTTACCTATAGGTAAAGTATACTTTATAATAGTTATAAATGGAAACGTAATTCTCTGGATTATAAATTAATACCAAATTCTCATTTACATTTGTATTCAAAGTCTACCTTAGTATATTAATAATTAAAGGTTCTTTTAGCCGTTAGGTTAACCTTGGTTTTCTTTTTTAGCCGCACCTAGCCAATATCTGAATGGTGGTAATGTCAAAACATAAATTATTGGAATCGCTCATTTTCACACCTACACATTAGTTAATTGTTTGGGTCTCAGACCGATCCTTGACTCAATTTTATAAAAGATTTACATACTTCTTATTCAAAACGTTGTACTTTATTTTCTGCTTATTACCTTGTAGACAAACCATCATGCAATAAGTTGATGAATTCATATAACTGAAAAATTCATTACTCACTAAATTATATTTCAAAAGCACACCAGTGAATTGTTGGCTGAAACTCAATCCTTGGAACTATTACATTGCAGTTAAAATCCTGCTCGTTATCGCGCCGACCCCGTTCCAGCACTCATAGACATACGGTGTGCGAGGAAGTTATGAAATTTTAAAATTAATTTTTCAGGCTAGTTCCACAAACCTACGAATTAAAAAAATACAGTTGGAAACCAAAAAAACATGTAGTATTTTACTAACGAATACCTATTTTTCAAATTCGTATCAGGCCTTTTAAACTATTGTTAGTAAAGACCAAAACATGCGTAATTTTCAAATGTAAACTCCAAGTTCTAAACTATCACAACTTGCAAGGAAATACGATAACAATTACTGATTATTCACATTTGTCGTATGTCACCGGAAGTTGTGTAGCAATTCAAACGCATTAAATACTCATAACAATAAGCTAAGAGAAATTATATTTACTAACTCTAAAAATTCGTGCCGAAAGAAAACCGCTAACATGCAAGTTGACATATAAAAATATGAATCCTAGAGAAATACTTATGTTTCTATATTTAAAACTCTTATTTTTTTAACCAAAAAATACACGAATTTATCTAGAGTTCGAAAGGACTGGCATGCGTCGTGTTTCCGTCTGATTATGACGGGTGACTGATAAAGCTCCCATACAGTTCTTTCATTGTTATACCGCGACATGCGTAATATTATGTCACAAGAAATGATATGGCCCAATAAGAGACTTATATTAACCTAATAGACTTTTGTATAAAAAGTAAAGTAAGAATTGAGATAAATATACTGTATTTTCAATGCTCATTATGTATCATTTAAGTATGATTTATAACCGACTTATAAATGTAATGAAAAATATTACAATAACATTGGTCTTCCGTAATAAGGCGTTACGTAACTGTTGTCGCTTTAGTGAGATTACCGACCCGATCTTTATCTAACGATAATTCAGTTATGCGAAATTTAAATTATGTAAATTTACTGAGTGCGAAAGTAAAGACGCCATAGACTAACGTTTATGATCGTTATTTACTGTCTTAATTCTTATCATATAATGTTACGCATTATCGTTTTTATTATTTTTCGTAAATAAATGTTTATGATTTTGTATACTGCAATTTGGATGTTAGCCATGTTATGTTTTCTTTTTCATAACTACTAGAGAAAACGCAATAATTTATGGCTATGGGATTCAATTTATGTAGCTAAACAATACGACACATTCCGATTTTATGCTGCATCTGGATAAAATGTTCGTGAGAACTTATTTGCTTACTTTTGACAAGTTCTTAACCTATAACAATAACATACCAACCCCTCGCATCTCTTTGTTGACTTTCCCAATATGTCCGCCAGAACATCTGCCCCATACATCGGTGAGAAAACTATCGCATTTTTTTATTACCCATAAAATTATTTCTTTTTGGAATTTTTAAGTACATAAATTAGTAAGGTAATTAACTTTTAGTCCGCATGAGTTGGAAAACAAGAGAATAACGAATTATTGCATTTCACAAGCATTTTTATATTTCATTCCTAAAGTAAAATATTGATGTAGCAAATGGCTCCTTACTGTATGCCAATAAAAGTACTCGTATATTGAACTTCAAACCACAAAAGCTATTTCCAATTCCTTTATACTTTAATGGTACGAATGTATAAAAGAAATCTTTTGTGCAAAAATGAAAAAACTGTGTTTCCCGAACCCAAAGAGCGAAAATACGTAATGAATAAATAGCATTTAATATTTTTTTTCCGAATTATATTTGATTCTAGTCGTATATACCACATGACTGCACGTTCGTCGTAAGTTGATATTATTTCATCAAAATAAAACAAGATCTAATATTTTTGAACTGACTGAATGACACTATCAATTTGCTATATATTTACTAACGACATGCAACAATGTTATACACACACCTGTTATTCTATTCCATTCACGGTGACTTAGCAGGAGTCATACAAAAATCTATTTTTAGAAGACACCTCGATGAAACGTCGAATCTATTAAGAGTTTCATTTTGATTATTGAAGTTTTAGTTAATAGTTAACGTTTTGATATAATTTTATTCACAATTTAATGCTAATTAGACATACTTAATTAATAAACATACGTACATTTATGCTCGAAACGTAAGATGCTGTCGATTTTACAAAATCCTGGCACATATCTTATGCTTGTATGCATATAATCGAATTTGTGATTACGTTAAGATATTTCAATAGCTTATGTATATATTTATCTTTCATTAGCATATTACAAAACAAGAACATAATAAACTTAGATAAATATCTAAAAGAATTTCAAAGGCACCACAATGTGACAACATAAACAGTGACCGAGATGTTAATTCAATAGTTTATTCAATTTTGAAGCGGGATATTTGAACTGTGTTTTCCTAGTTACAAAATCACAATTTCGAAATTTCGAAAGTCTTTTAGAGGCCGGTTTTATTTTATTTAACTAGCGTTTGATTTATTAAACAGACATAAAAATTTATTTGTTCGTAATAATTATGATAGTTACGCATTATAAGATGTAAATTTAGATTTGTCTTGCGAACGCCTAAATTTATATATATATATCCTTGATGAGTCCGAGTCATAAAACTGTATAGAACAATAATATTGTAAGGATGCGTTCACACACTAGTTTTTATTACTCTAAATGCGATGTAAAGACAATTGTAAATTAAAAGTCCGCGTTCTCAGGTCAATGACTCTTAACAATAATACTTGCATCATTAAATTGTTTACCTGACCCAGGACTGACCTGAACGAGTTCGTCGTATGCTAAATCAGTTTATTATATCAGTGCTTATAAATTTTGCGATAAATAAAATATAGAAAAAAACGCATTCAGCTTAGGCTTTACAAATTATTTTACTTCCATTATTTCTCTCAATCAAAAGCTTTTCTACTTGTTTTATTACGTTTTTATCATTTGTTAATTTACCAGTTACTAAAAACCAGAAATAGCGAGATTAGTTAAGAGAAATTTTTAACCTTCACCATTACATGACTGGAAATCACAATCACAAAAATGTGTCGTAAACCATACAATGACATGAATTGCTTTCTGTCGAACAATATATATGAAGTATCTAACAGATTCAGTCAACAAATAAGATGTAAATAAAAAGACTGTAAAAATACTGAATGAAGATGGAAGGATATAAAATGGACAGATGAAAGAATTAAATGAGACTTTATAAAATTTCATTTCGAGACGCTCTGCGTTGATTTCATTCCTCCTTGCGAGATAAACAACATGGATACAAAGTAAAATGGTCAGCTTATACTTATCATGTAACTAGCTGTTCCCCTGCGACTTCATCCGCAAAGAATAGTGAAAATTTTATTTAATTGTTCACATTTGTCAAATTATCAATAGCAAATGTCAAAATGACATGACATGATAAACCTTGGCAATCTTACTTCCTTGATGTTGGCAGCAACTTATGGTCTCTTTCCCACATTAGGATTTTTATCCAAAATATTTACTCCCAAAGTTAAATGGCGTTAAAATATATAGCCTAAAGCGTGACGTAAGTGTAGAGCTTTTTATTTAAAAAAGAAATATTCATAAATATGCTGTAATTGCTGGCATCTTAGGCAACAAAGAAATTTGTGTTTACGCTTTATTATAATAGTATAGATATAGATAGAAGCCTCCGAGGATTCACGAAATCTAATTTGAGTATTGCAAAATATTGTACCGAGGTACTGTCGACGTCATATTCAGAGGAAGAGAAATGCTGATTGGTATTCTGTTTGTCTTACGTATTGTAACAATCTTTATGTGGAAGTAATGAAGCGTTGGTTGCGTTATACTTTCACTGTTGTGATACAAACGCACTCGTAGTTAATTACAATCATTTACCGTCAACCGCTAGTCAAAATCGTAGTTCGGTTAATAACATAATGACCGACAATTTACGCAATCATAACAGAAAGACTGAACATAAAGTAATTAACAAAAATATACGTACAAATGTGTGTTATTTAAAATTGATGCCGTTTTGCATCAGAATTGATTATTAAAATAATTAAGCTTGTATTTGATTTATACTTTCCCTGATATCAACTTTTATGCATATCTACCGCATAGTTACTAAGCTTAGTTTATCGTATAAATAAAATATGTTAACTAAACATCTTTGTTTACTAAATAAGTATTGGAAGATGTGTTCAGTATATTAACGTACGTAAAAATGCGATAACGGTAATAGAAACTTTATCTTTCTGTACACACGGCTGTAAGGTGTGGCCTTGAGTGATATTTACGCTGAACAAACTTAGGGCGTTCCGATTGAACTCTTTAAAGGTCAGATCGTGTATCTAGAGCGTTTACTGAATGTCCTGAAACCTTACATGGTAAACAATATAGTATTATAAAGTTTATCCTAGATGTATCGATAATGACTGGGAAAGTATGAAAGTTATATGATGCGTTGAAGAATGAAAAACATTCGCATTAAAGAGAAATTTCATATAAAAACTTATGCGTAGCAAATTAAGTTTGCTGTAGAAAATGTAAATAAAATTACATTAAAAATGTCATAAGATAAGCTGCCGTTACTAAACGAATTTAATGTTGTAATTTATTTTACCTGACCACAGATTTTACAAAACGCATTTAAACCATCATAACAGGTGAAAAACTCGAACTAGAGTCGAAATCACTTTAATTAAAATCCTTACTTTAACGCATAAGAATTTAGTAAAGATTATAAAAGCGTATTTTTTAATTGCTCTATTTAATTCCAATAGAATTTTATTGAAGCGGAAAGGAACGTGTAGATCTGACGTACACACTCCATATTATTGGAACCTGTATACTGTGTGTATACTGTATCTGACCCCTGACCTACGGGATATTTTTAGATCCCCGACTGCTCGATTCGCATTGACAAGGTCGCTACAGAGTAGGGCTGCACGTAACGATGTGATTTTTACAAACATCGATCATTTTTTAAATCGATTACTTCGCAACTCAGAAATCGATTAATATGAATTAATATCACGTTTGTCGTTACTAAGCACAACTTCAGGTAGATGCATAAAAATCGTTTCTATAAGCTTTAAAATTTCCCATAACTATAATACATTTAATTCAATGTAATTTTCAATGAATAAAAATTTACATATTAAGAGATTAAACCAAATTCAATAATTACATAAGAGTTTTTCTACGAGCTTTATTCGATTACAGGGGGAAAACATCGCACATCTCTATTCCGCAGCTCGCTCTGAAACAATTGACGTCATCACGTCCGAAGGCTAAGTTACATTTAATCAGATAAAACGCTGTTCAAAGGTAATATAATTAACCTGAAGGGAAATCCTCACGGCTACAACGTTAAGCTTCTTTCAAGAATTGCGTACATACGTAACTTAATAGGTAGTTAAATATTAAAGAAAAGATAAGGAAGTACTTTTTATTGTTGATTATAGTCGTCATTGTTAGGTTTAAGTCTTCTGTCATTTATTCTTCAAGTTAAATATGATTATTCCGCAACTATATTTATACGATAATCAATATTCAATCGAAATTTATAAGTCTGTTAAAGTACAAGTCGATTTTATCCTTTATTGGTTAGAAATCCTCTTAAAGCATCTTGCATTGAATGGTTTCTTATACTCTGAAATGAGTTATCTTTGGGATGTACTGCTTGTATTAATAAGATTATTACATACATGTGTAAATATAACCGGCTAGAAAATGTGATTAATAGCTGATGTGTTTTTAATAGCATTACACTAAGTACAAACAGATGGCAACTAGACATAACTGCATATGTAACATGTATGTTTTATGGAGTCTTAACTATTATTGTTTTTGCATCTTTAAGTACATATTATAATGTGCAAAGAGTGCAGGTATGGCCGCAATTTAAGAATAACATTAGAAATGAAGTTTCTTTAAATAATTTTAAACAAATAGAGATCTACAGAGTAACATACAATTTTTTACTAACATAGATATATCAAAGTAAATATAACACTTTACATTGTGGTCATTAAAATTCATATTCGATGATTTTAAGATACTTTGGTTTATTTGCAAGTAAGTATTCTAAATACCACCACGACACATATATTTTCCTAGTGTGATTCAACTATATTACGTAATAACTAATAACTTAAATGCAATTTCGATGTAATTGGTATTGGAATGTGCAATTATGTTACATTGTATTAAATCTATTAAAATTGTCATGGGACTGCACTAATCTCTCATCGAGTGTAATGGAATTCACTAATAAACAATACACGCTTACGAAATAGCAAAGGTTCGCTTGAAAAGAAATTCCTCTCTTATTAGGAAATGCAATGTTAAAGGGTGACGTAGTTGAAACAATAGTGAGGTGCTGACGCATGTCAATCATTGTTTTCTAGTTAGCTTTGATGTTTAAATATTTGCTAAATGCATTGTCAAATAGTTAAACGTGTGAGTGTAAGACGATATTATTCTTTTAAAACGACATACATATGAAATGTACTACTAATAAAGGTCTATTGGAAGACGAGAAACATTTCTACAAGTGTAACTACGATTTCATAACTATTGTATTGCAAATTACATTTATTATAACACCATGCTGGTCTTTTTATAACCAATAAAAACAATGCATCTTAAAACAATAGGGAACAAAGTACAAGAATAACAATGCAATGGCAGCACTCTTCAAAAATTTGGAGGGCTATCCACACAGACTGGTTGCGAGAATCCTTTGTAAAACTAACTAAACAACAGGTGGAGAAACAAAACCGCAATATCCAGGATTCGTAGCGTCTTTTTAATAAAAATAACCGACGCAATCAGTCGATTCTTTTTTATCCAGGTTTGATTCATTGCAATCGTAATTAGCTGCAACTAAAAAAACTGTTACATATTTTTAAATGTACTTCTAGGATTAACTCACGATTTAACACGGATCTAACATTTTAAGTATACGGTTTTATAAACCTAAAGTAGTTTATATTCACCGTAAAATTTTACAATCTCTCATTGGCTTCATAATGTTTGATAGTTACGCTTAGAAGCATCTACAGCGTTAGTTAATCAAATTACGTTTCTCTACGAGTTAACCCGTCCCTTAACTCAGGTTGGCTTTTAATTACGTTACGTAATTTTCTAGTTTGTAATTACCCTATAGCTACTAAGCTAGAAATAATTAGAAATCTAGTACCAGCTTCTTATGTCATACAAGGATATATTAACCATTTACCAAGTTTTAAGTTATTTTAGGTACTGTGAAGGAAACTCTTACTATTTTGGTCTATACAAAGGTACAAAACGACTGTCTAAATTCATTTCAAACACAGAAAAAACAGATATATTCTTTATTTATCAATTAAATATTATCTTTTGATATATGGGTACCAGTTAAATATAGTTTCCGTATAAAAGTATGTTTGCACGTCATCAAAGTTTTACGATTTAACTGTTCATATAATATGGCTGTCCATCGACGTTTCGAAACAGTTATTGTCCGTATAACATATGCATCTAGTCCTTAAATAAACTTGTATATTATTTTTAATTTAGGAATTAAGAAATTAAATAAAGTTCCTTATTTCCTTAGTTCCTAAGTTCCAAAGTTCCTTATTTAATTAATTGCTACTTTATATACCTTAGAATTAGAGAAATGTCCGTGCAAATGAAAGACATCTTAACGTGAAAATAAAAAGTTGTGAAGCAAAACGTTTTGAACTAAATAAACTGCCTGCCAGTGCTTTCTTGCAGTCATTTGCGATGTGACTCGTGATAATTCCAGACGCACAACAACTTTGTACTGCTTTAAAAGGGTTTACCCTATATCTGTAATGGGGTCAAATCACTTTTGAAACTTCAACCGTTCTATGCATTTAGCGTTGCGTCACTTTAATGGGAATTTCTCAGCTTTACTGTTTGTTGTTACAAAAGAATCGAGTTAAAAGACAATAACCCAATTCGTCGGTGATCAAAAAGATATGGTTCTGATGTTATTAATTCCAAGACACGTGGTGCGGTTTACAGACGGATGTTTATAACCAATAATAAATTTTAAATGGGCGCGAGACGTTTGAAAACACTTAACGAAATGTGTTTATCTAGAGTAGAAGCTATCAAAGTTATTGCTTAAAAGGAACACCGGTTAAAAAGCGAAGTTGGTGCGATGTGGCGATGAGGTATGGTAATCGTCCCTCATAAATACATCATTCAATCAATAAGGGGCTTCCTGATGCGGGCGCGCATGAACGGCTTAAGTGATGACAGTTGTGACTTCAATAGAAATATTCCCGTGTGCCTCATTGGCGGAGGTCAACTAATCCGACCAAAGATGCACAAGCAAACGTTTAATGAGACCAATGTAACTAATAGAGCTCGATTGTTTAAAGTGGACTTACTAATTGGACTTTCGGATGTTTTATGAGTGCTTATAGAAGGAAGGTCCACTTTCACGATAATACTTTCTCGCTATGAATTCAGTAGTCGTTGGCTTGCCAGCATTTCGATTAAATTCAATACATATGTGGCTACTTTAGAGAGTATTGGAATTATTTATAGCACGTTTGAATCTTAATAAAAAGTTTCTAAGGAATTATCTACAATTCCAACTAAACCTATATCAAAACCGAAAAGTTGGATAATTCAATTACCTTGTACTTAAATAAACATGCAACTGCTGCCTTTTGATATGAAATCCGCTAAGATAAATTTTGTTTTTAAAATAATATGCAAGCAGATAAATACAAAACGGGCTGTGAAAAGACCGTTGGTCGACTGATTTGTATAGATCGTACTAGATTACTGTCTGCTTTAAACTAGGGTGAGGACAGAAGGGGTTAAAAACTATTGGGGTTGTCCCCCGTATTTGATCACTGTTGCCATTAGCGCGTGCCACTGATATGCACCCTAATATATAAATATTCATTGACCACCAACTTCCAAACCGTTGTTGTTTTCATTACGTAAGCCATGCTCATATGAATTTGCTCGGTCTGTTGTAATCAGCAGCTACATATTACAAATAGACAAAGAAAAAACCTTAATTTTTTTATCGTCTTCCCTATCGATTATCTTTACACAGAATTACGAATACGTACGCGTTAGCATTGGGTAATCTTTAAATCGCCAAAATAACAAACTCCAATGATCTATTTCTTTTAAATTAACTGTAGATAAGCGCCTTATAGTTCGGAAAACGTTTTAATTTACTATCTGTAATATGTGAACATCTGGAAATTATTTTTAACATTGACGGGTAGCAAGCGGTTTGCGCTCGCGGGCGTCCGGTATTGCGCGTCCTCAGAGACGACCTCGCACGGTACTTACTGCGGGTAAGAGCCATTGCAAACCGCATTACTTTTATAAAATTATGTACTTTTTATGTTTAGTACTATCACTGAAAAGCTTTTAACCTATATGGAATACGTTGCCGTACCATTACCATGGGATTTTTTGATTTAATTGCGAATCGTTGACCACCTCTGTTTTCCCGCCGCTCGTTTGCCTCCTTCTCATATAAAAAAAAGATGCAATAAACACACATGCTTTGGAGTGTGACCGCACCTTAGATAAGCATTCAATAAAGTTATAATTATTGTGTTTAGCAAATACATGGTTAAATTACAACAGCTAACATGTAACCAAAATCAGAACCTATTTTCAGCGTTAAATAAAATCCCAGTGAGTAAAATACATTTATAGTAAACTCTGCGCGGTATAGTCATAAATCATATTAGTCAAGGCCGATATGTTGCGGAGTAAACAAATAGTATTACGCAAAAGGAGCGCACTTGGCAGATGTACAAAGGCCGTTTTAGACAGGATATTACTTCGGCCATTTTTGGCAATGACTCAATTGTCTTAAACGTTAAACAAGTTATATGGAAAATATTGTTAGATGAGTAATAAACTAACAATAGTGTAATGACCCCTTTTATAATCTTATTATTGCGGTTTATCAAACGTAAATTCTCACAATTTATTAATATAATTACAAACTACACAAAAACTAAATTATTCGCAATTATATTTCTCCTTTTTGTATTTATTACATTTCAAATGACTTATTCACTTTAATCAAATCAAATGTAACTCTTAATCTGACCAATCTACTAAATTATGTTACCCTCAATACTTTTAAAAATAAATCTCAGAGATTTCGGATCTTACCTGGAGTACAAAAGACACATCACCTAAGTCTCAAGAACAGGGCACACATTACCATTACTATTTACCGATGGCAGAATTACATGATTTCATTATTTAGAAAATTCGTCGTCTACACAGACCAAGCCGCGGGCAACAGCTAGTTATGGATATGTCAACTTATGGTCGTCAATGCAGTTTAAGTACACAGAAGTCGACCTCAAACTGCACTGCGACTGCATAAATGGTAAAATACCTCGCACATACATATACGTACGCCTTTGACTATACCCAAGTTTACCTTAAAATTTCGCAGCCGTTTTCCTTAACTTCCTATTTAAATAACCCTACTAATTAGTGAATTTAAAAAAGTATGCTCGAACATGTCTTAATTATAAAAATAAAACCAGGAAAGTGTAATTGTGTTTAGAAACATACAAACTTTTATCAATACCCTATGTTAAAAGGGGACGTTTTTATATAAGAATAAAACAAGCATTCGTTGTAATTTTTGACCGACTTCCCAAAAGAAGGAGGTACTCAATTCGTCTGTATGTTTTTTTTTATCGTTTATGGTGCGACAAATATGTATTTGTGGTTCGAGTAAAAATATATAAGTAAATATGACTAAAGAAACATCTTGTTTATGAATTTCGTAAAAATAATGCTTAATTAATTACAAAGAATTACCTTGAATAAAAATTTAATCATATCTCAAATTTTAGTTCAAGGTAATCATATTTAACGTATCTGATGTCTAATTAAGAGTATTTGTTGTGAGGAAGTTGCTTCATTTTATCTAACTGAAGATGCTATCATGCTTTATAATCCTTTAGGAATATGTGAATTTCTAGATAAGTGTTAGACTAATTATTTCGTTTAGATACAGAATTTATATAGGTTCTATATAACAAATTGACTAAAACATTACTAAGTAATTAACCAACATATAAATATAATTCCTTCCTTAGAATTCTAACTCGGTTACCGTTTAGTTTCAAACTGCACAACATCCCTAACTTCCCCAGCTCTTACAAAAGCCTTAAGTACACTCAGTAGCGATATTAATAATGAAAACGCAGTGCAATTCCGCAGTTACAGCGAGTTGCGTTCCGGTACGATTGTACTTGTATTTATTCAGCGTGCGCTGTTCCTGCGCCGTGACAGTGACGCTCATGCCTACTACGTGACAAACCGACAAAAAAAAGCCAATTTACAACATTTCAGGTGTTACTTGATCTTCGACAGGTGTTACTTGATCTATGACAGGTGGGACAGGTAGAATTTTAAGTCTGTCTACACTAGGTACATAACTCAAATTTGATCACAGGGAACTGTGATATTAATATTGAAAGCATTTAGATTTGGGTTTTTTATACTTAAAAATATTCGAGATGTGGTGATTTCTAGTTGCAAATTGTAACAGACATACTCGTAACATGAAAATCTTATAACGCAGACAATCGATACATTTAAAATTCCCTCATATGAGCAAAATTATTAGAATTGAATTTACTTGTTAGGAGAATTAACTTAATTGACAAGAAATTTGATCCCACCCCAAAAAATTTTAGCGAAAGGTATCGATAAAATGAAGGACGTCCCTTAGAACGTTCACGGGCAGGGCTCGGAGGGCGTTGACCCCTCGGCAGACGAAGCTTTTCGCGTCTCGCCCTACTTGCCGCCCGCCCAACGCGCGTAAATACGTCATTTCGTAACGTAGTTAAAACGAAAAATAGTGTAATTTGCATTAGTGGAGTACAATCACTATATTCCACGCCTTCTAATAATACTTTTACTACTTAATAAAGGCTTTTCTAAATCTGCTGGCCGCGTATGATAAAATATTAATACACACCAAAAATGGTTTACCCTCGAGGGTATATTTACCCTATTAACTACTTCTTATAGAGCGTAATTTTAAAAAAGATTATAAAACATTGTTGTTTATGTCAAGTCACAGTGAATTTCAAATAAATAAAACACACGTTAATCCAGTTATCCCAGGAACTTAATCCCGCAATAAGCCATTACTTGTACCACAGTTAATACAATACTATACAACTTCCTAAAGACCTAATAAATTACCAACTCTTACCATAAGCTAAATCAAAAACATGTTATTGCATAATTGGTACTAGCAGGGAAAGTAGAAAATGGTTGAATTAAACTTGTTTATTATAAACAAACGTTGGCTAGCGTTTATAAATTTCACGGTTCACACAAGGGGCGTAATAGACACGGTAATAAACCACCGAGTGAGGTTTTATCGAGCTGCCAAAAATCGTGCTTAAGGACTTTCTTTGAGCGGAACACTCTCGTACGAGAGGCGCTCGTAAAACGAGCCTTGTTATATTTAGAAAACGCTTGTGAGACGTGTACTTTACGTGAGTACAGCACCACTACATCCTTTAATGACTATCATATTGCTGTATACATTTTATAGCCAAAGTATTCTTGATAAGCATTTTCCTGCACACTGGATGTTAATTTGAAAACAATCAATACCTGAAATAACAGCCAAAGTAATAACAAAAACGAAAGATATGATAATGTTATTGATATTTGTAGATATTTATTGATATTACGAAAAATATGTAATACCACAATGTACATAAAATTTCACATACAATGCCTCCATGCCATGATTAGCCTTTTAAATATTTTCTAGGATGCGAATCATTCTATTTATTGTTTCAATTCAGTATTTTATCCTATATCTTCATAGATAAATTAATAATGACATCAGCCTAAATGATTTAGATGGAATACCATAAACTATTTATAGATACTTTAATATATTCTTAATGTATGGATCGAAAGTAACGGATTTCATCCATACAAGTACAGATAGAAAAATTCTTGTTGACGCAGCGTTGCACCTGATTGCACTTTCGCTTTCGCTGCACATGCACTACCTAAACTCCTCAAGTTTTTTTTTCATATCAATATGCAAAACAGGAAGTCTACGGTAAATCAGAATAATGACATACATACAGTCTGACACTTTTATTTAACAAACCGATTTCGTAATAAATCTTACTTCTTACTAATATTATAAATGCGAAAGTTTAGATAGATAGATGGATGTTTGTTAGAGTTTGTAGCCTAAACGGCTGAACGGATGTGATTGAAATTTGGCACAGATGTCGAATATAGTCTGGAAGGAAACGTAGACTACTTGGTTAAGATTTTTTAAATTCCACACTGGCGAAGTCTTGGGCAAAAGCTAGTATAAAATAAATTATAAAGTCAATTTTCTATTTAGAGTAAATCAGTAGCATTGATGTTTCTTTTTAATTGTTTATGTAAATAAAGTGGTAGTTTTAAAGACATTTTTAAAGAATTATTCATCAACAATCAACGGCGGTAAATCGTAAAGCATCCGTTTATCAGCATAACAAATCGAAAGAGCTCGAAGTTGTTGACATTCCATTACAGACGAAATTCTTTAAGATGGAAGGTGACTGATAGTGACGTGTGACAACCGTTCGTATACTTTACCACCAGATAAAATGACAACAGGTTTGTGTAAGTAATGCGATTTATTCTCTCTTACAACGTTACGACAAACGCGTAATGCCTAGTGTCGTAACAGCAATTCCGTCACTTTTCTAAAGACATTATTTGCGTACGTTATCTCTAAGAACTTTCAAACTTAAATGTTTCGGCTGATGAATTATTTTTAAAGGCTGTAATGGAAGTCATTACTACTGGTTACCTTAATTTATATTCATGTTAAAAATAATCTTTTCGGTAAGTTATAGGAAAATCTTAACATGGTCATTCATGAGTCTTATTTAGTAGCTACTTGTTTTCTCATTCCATTGAATTTAACAAGATAAATAAGCTATTATTTATAAACAACTGAAGTTTAATTAATTAAAATGTGAAAACACATTAAACTTTTTTTAATAGGAAATAATTTAATAATCCTACGCAACTGTGATTACTCTAATAACAGTAAACATGTTCTATTTATTGGACGCTGTATTCGTTTGACACGCAAACAATTGCGCTTGTCGGAATTCCGTTTGGAGTATTAGTACAGCTTACTGTTTAATACTGTACGCTAGAAATATACTTTCAGACACGTGTACGTGATGTTTAGTAGACTTCTGAGTATTAAAGGGTCGAAGGTTCAAATTCCTGATGTACAGAAATCTACAATTCGTTTTCAATGCAACAATTACACTATTCGGATTGTACTTGTATCTGAACTTGGTAATATTGGTACCCACCCCTTGATTTCAGATTTAATAGGCGTTTTAATTATTTTCCACCATTGACGCGATTTAATTAATGCCTATGTGTATAGCTTGTTAAAATAATTCGCTGTATTACGCTAATACTAGCACAGATCATGTTAATTATAGATAATTGAAAGGCATGTAAATAACAACCACTGTAAGAATCTCGACGTACATTATATTTAAATGTTCATGAACAAAATAATACATATAATACTATTGTACTGTTTAGAAATAAAGCAAGTTTAATTAGAAAACGTGACGATAAATGTACCTTGAAAATTAACATCACAGTCTCAATTGTTCGTTTTATCTTTCGACGCATAACACAGTAGGACATGCTGAGGATAAATAATCCAGCAATTCAAATACTGCGTGTTCTAAAAGTCACGTAGTATTACCATTAATAACAATTACAAAGTGCTTCATTTATTGACTGTGTTTCTTTCAGATATTGTATTATACTTCGTAGCTTTATGTATAATATATCAACGAATTTTTTTCCATTAACTCGGTATTTTTTCTGAATTTGGTTGACTTTATAAAAATGTTAATTATTATTATCAAAACCCCCTTACTTAATATTAAAAACCCATTGCAATAAATTAATAATTAATGTTCAAAAGGATTACTATTTTGGCGCAACAAATGAATTACGACTTCCTTGTTGATTGTTAAACAAAAATACAACATTGTTAACACTAAACAGTCTCAAAGTGCTAGTTCCAAGAAGCCAGTATACACTTTAACTATTCCTAGGAGGTTTAAACTCCTGTGCTATTGTCGGAGCATTGTTTGTAGTGACGTTCAATTTTACGCCAAAGTCGATAAGTAAACACTTAGCACTATTAGTACGGTAAATTTAATGGGAAAATGCACGTAACCTACATTTCATTTAATGAAAGAGCCCATTAGAGCTTTCGCATTTAGTTTCGATAAACTTGTGTGCGATAAACTAAGATAGGTTTAAAGTAGTGGTTTAAAATAAAAGTCTTGTGGAACAATATTGTTGAAATATTATTTACAATACAAAACATATGTGTACAAGTGATATTTACAAATTACAAAAACCGCTTTATAAACTGTCTAATTTTCACCGTACCAATCTACTAGTATTAGACAGTAATAGGTGTATGAAAAATTATTAAATAGTTACCGATAGATTGAGTCTAATTAAGGTGCGCGCGTGTAGCCCAAAATCGATAATAGATCCATAGCATTAGAGCCGGTCGTGAGCGCAAATAGATAAGACAAAAACAAGAAAGGGAGCGCATTGCCACCCAAGGCGTCGGCTTATCCTCATCCCGATCCCTTTGTCCGAGTCGCGCCAAATGCCGCGGCCGGCATACCTAATGCAGAACCCGTTTTGTAATGCGATACACAAACTTATAACCGTTGTTCCGCATAGCGACGCCGATACACCGCTGAGCAGCGCTTGCGTGGAAAGACAAGGATACGCTAAATCCTTCTAAAAATCAATCTTTGGACTCTGGTTGTACAACCAAAAATTGCAACGAAGCCAAATTAGATGGAGTAACCGTTTACACTAACCGTTGATCTCTTAAATCTGTTACAAATACTAGCTTTGATATCATATTTAACAATCGCTGCTCTTATAAGTATTCCAAAATGTAAAATACTCAGGTCACAGGGATGTCAACGGTTGCTCTATTCTGTTGCTAAGTATTTAAGGAAACGGTATATACTTCGACATGAAGTGGTCCCGAAGTGCCAACCTTAGCATAGTAAAATTGCTGGGGGATATCACTTCCCTTGAGACGTGCTCAAGTTTAGTGTAGAGGGACATCGATGCGTTTAGTATGAGATCCCCAAGCCCCTCATGATGCACTCGAGGTTGATCACGGAGAGGCTTTTAATGATTTCCACACAGCCCGCAGGCACAAGAACAGCTTTTATAACTTCTAAAAGAATAAAGGATTTTGGCGTCATGAACAAGTTGGCGGTTTTTATTTCAACTTGCTATCATATTATGCCTTGCTTATCACATATATGCTATTTCAATGATTATAATATAAAACATTTTAAATATCACAATCTCTATTTGATCAGGTCGTCACGTTAAAAATTACAAATGTTTAGTCATGTTTTACGTGATAAGAAATTTGTATGAAGAACATTTGTATGTATGTTTTATGACCAAAGACAAACATTTAATGAAAAGAAGAGTTGATAATGACCAGCTTGTAATATCTATGTTTGAAAGAATGTGTACTTTAAAGTTACCTTACCTCATGAACTCTAAAACATTAAAAAATCAAAATACGTGAGCAATGTCTTATCTATTTTTTATTTGTTTATATGTATTTTTGTAGCTAGATGCGGGACTGACGCGCCTCGTTGAGATGAGTTCTCTAGAGACGTTGTCTAAGAGCTAGAATGAGGGGCCGCGGTTTTTCTTGTATATTTCCAAGACTCGTTGTATAAAAGAACAAATTCTTTTCTCGTGTCAACATGTCGGCAGTGAAACACACCGAGCATTGTATTTCTAGTGGACTGGAGGAAAAATATTCACATTACAAAGTACACGGATATATTGTAAACACATGTAAATACAATGTCATGTAAATATTATTCTAACTTCGAGTTAGTTTCGGATGAAATGAGATGTTATTTTTTTGTACAAATATGTTCATATAATTGTATTTGTAACGGAATAAAAGATCGATTTAGAAGTATCGTGATAGCCTATGTAATTGATCTCATTCTTACGTTAATCACGATGATACTCGAAAGGAATTTCGACATGGACGGCCGGACTTGGTGTTACATCTCGACAAAAAAGTAATTATTTTTTTACTGTACTAAAGATGTAATATACGTATCATTGCTACTTAAGGAACGTATATAAGTGAGTTCAATCTCCAGTAAACTTATTTGGTATTTTAATAACTTATTTGAATACACTTTTTATTTAGAATTTAAAAAAAAAATGTTATGTTCGACTGAAGCATGTAACTGCATTATAACGCCGTGTTTTAAATTTAAAAAAAATATTTATACTATCCTTCGAGCAACTATTATTATTGTCTACTAATACAAATGTGTTTGAATGAAATTGTAATTCTGAGTTGCTTTTGTAAAATACATATAAAGACAACATGAATATATAAGATATAATAAATCTTAGGCCCTCATAAATCACTTAATTTAACCACCGATTGTAGTAATTGAAATAAACAGGGGTAACTACATGACAATTGATCCAATTATTTCATTTTTAAGTCACTAACACATAACAATTTAAGGGTTCCGTCTTTCTTGAAGTATTAGCATATTATTGGTCTTTAATTAATACTTTTATTGAAATTAATTTGTTTTCATTTTTAATTTTCCCTTCTCGGTTTACTAGAAAGTATTTGATAACTTCTGAATTTTAAAATTAAAAAAGCAAGGACGACATACAGTAATAGGAGGTAAAAAAATTTAGCCTCAAAAAAAAAGATAAGTGGTTATTCACTCCCTCGCTCAGTGCGCAGATTGTCCTGGGAACAATTGTTCATTATGTTCCGACAACAAAGCTATGCGGCACCGATTACAGTACAGCTCCCGTAATACTGCTGACACCGCGCTTAACATTCATTATACATTAAGTAACTATTTTAAATTAAACTATTCATCGTGTTGCTTTAATTAGGTTTTTAAAGAAACAAATCAACACCGACACTTTTAGTACCTAGGATGAATTGGTCGACAACTATTTTCGGTTCTATTTTAGGTTCGATGCCATAAGTCTGCAAATTGTCAATTATAGCTTAGGCTGTAGGAGGCAGAGGGTGTATAATTTTACCAATTTGTATGCTTAACTTGAAAATAATGACGGTCGAAATATTTGTAAGTCCTACGTCGAACTACTTAAGCGCCTTGTATTTAAATTATGGGTTTGAAACTGTCAATAAACATTTAATTTTGAGGACAAATAAATTAAAACAGCAGACAACGCAATTCGAATGTGTAACTATTTACATCACAAATAACCTACTTGCGAGATTTCACCTGCACAAAACACAGCGCATACAAAATCGCGAATGTTACAAAATTAGTGCACCAAAAACATAATTACGTAATTAGTGCATTTCAATGTATTGCCGTATTAATTATCATGCTACGGATGTGCACTTGTAAGATTATTAATATGAGTTTAATCGATGCGTATCAAATTGCGTCTATGTGGGCATTCTATAAATGAATGTTGTGTTTATTCTGTGGCTTGTTATAATCACTCCATCCTTATATTCATCCACGTTTACTTCCATCCTTATATTTATCTTTTGACTGTACATGTGAAATTAGGACGGGAATACATATACCAGTAGTTGGCACACTTGCATGGAAGCTACTTGCACGTGCCAGGTAAAGGCATACAAGTATATAGCACGATAATTTGTTTTGATATATCAACTGGCATGCTAGCTATTGTTACATTTTTATGGCATGTGTATTCCCACCCTTACGTAAAGAAATAATAAAATGCGGTAGTAACTTCTTCTGATTTATTTACATAAACAACGCAACCATATTAAAAAAAAAGTTTCAAACTAGCATGGTATCTACATACAAAAACAAAAAAGCAATATGATAACGTGAAGTGTACAACGAGAGACAATACGGATCAGCTTACACAAGCCAGGTGCAGTGTGTCAAAGATATCGGATATCACAATCACAAGGCGTGAAAGCACTGGACATGGCTCTCGTCATGTTAACCCAACACTACAAGCACGTGCGTCAAATGCAAACTAGCCGGTGAAACGTTCCTGACAAAACGAACACAACGGCCAACACTTTCAATCGCAAACACGTAGTGGAACTGTACTCTTATAAGGGATGCTTGAGATAATATCGTAAGCATCGCAAACTGAATACCATTTTCATATATGGCGAGCTTCTCCCGTATGGCGGGCGACGGGGACGGGTGGCGGGTGGCGCACATCGTGGCCGGACTGAATGCACGTACTCATGGAAGCCGGCGTGTCACGGCCAACTAACAGGATTACCTGTTCCATTGCGCGCTCACTATGAACGACAGATAGGGGCCACGAGACTTAACCGGATTATGATGGTGGAATATAACCACACAAGCAGCGGCCGTAGGGCGGACCTTACGATGCGATTAGTCTTTTGTTACAATAATAAATAATAATCGTATTAAGACTGTTGTGAAATCTTATATCCTTTGGCAGCCTTGATGTTGTTACGTTAATCAGCACTCAATTAAAATGCATGAAGTGTATTTGGACGAGGACATAGCGTTCGTTTTGATTGTGTTTCAACATCTAAGGATGCTTACAATGTTTTGTTTGACGTACTTATTATAAAGGTAAAGGTTATAGAAATTCGCATTGGAAAATAATACTACAAATTATTGAAAGAACAAACAAGCCGTGTATATAAATAATAAATAATTTTCCGTTTTTTCCTATTCATTTATTTAAAAAAAGTCTGAGCTAGAACATTGTGATTAATGAGTCAGTGGTGTATCACAACAAAATACGTCACAGTAATAACGTGCCTACATTGTTATGATTATTGTACGTTATACTGGAGGTGGCTGTTTGTTTACGAAAGGCGATACTGTTTGAAACACGCTACAATGAGGGGATCATGTTCTTGTAATGTTGCTGTAAACCTAACGCTGTTTATGTCCAACGTATAAACAAACAAAACTAAGAAAAGATGTGTACAATAGTACGCTTAAGAGTTATACGGTATTATACACATCTGAACTAATACACAAATATCCGTTTACTATTTTGTATACTCGTTAATATACAGGTTATTTACTATATTTGTCTTTATTTTATCTCTGCTCTTTAATAAAGTTTCTAAATGTACATAACAACATTACGCTGATAAATATTAAGACGTTGAGGCTTTCTGTATTTTACATAGTTTCATCATTATCATCATAATCACTAGCTCACTATACGTTCCCACTGAGGGGATCGGAGCCTCTCCTAATAAAGGGTGACTAGGCTATAGTCAATCACGCTGGCCCACTGCAGATTGGTTGACTTCAAACATATCTTTGGATATCTTCGCCGATACGTGCAAGTTGCATCATGATGGTTTCCTTCACCGTAAGCACGTCGGGTTAATTATGTACATATGAAAATTCGAAAAATCACATTGGTACATGGCGGGATTCGAACCCAAGACTTTTAGATTACAAGTCAAGTGCTTAAACCAGTGAGCCCCTGACGCTTTTTACATAGTTTACACCAATTAAAATAGTAACCTTGAGGTAGGCTTACTAATTTGTTTGTGAGTTTAGTATTAAGTAAATCTTTCAAACAAAAACAATAGGTCGTTCGCGCCCCTTATTTCAAAGGTTTCGTCGGTTCATAGGTTTGTTTATTATTCAACTAAATCCATCATGAGATTTCTTGCTAACTAATTACTTGTTTATACATTATCTCGATGTATATTTCAACAGTTCATTTCAAGGGAATGAAACCGCAGAAGATAAACGATTGTTACCTTGACCTATTAAATCCGAAATGTTTAAGCCGGGTACGAACCGTGTAATATTTTGCAGCTCTTTTTCACCGAGCTATATGCGCGATTTAGGTTATGCACGTGTGCCTTTTTAGTTTTACAGAGGGCCACAGTATAGCTCTTTGTGTTTTGATATAAAAATCAGACAAAAGTCTTATTGCGGATTGCTAGAACTCCATCTCTTCAACAATAAACAGTCGAATATCGTGATGGTATGATGTTCCCTCTCGTGTTAATTAGCAACATTGAATTATCACCAATTAATTGATTCAGTTATCGATTTTATTAACGTGTAGGCACGTGGACTGAAATCTGGTTAGTCATCTTTGAGTGTCTTTTTTTTATTTGTGGTATCCAAATTTGCTAAGGTATTAAGTAGATTTAGATGTACTTCTGTCCTTGCCAAATGTTGCTAAGTGTGGTAAATTTAAAAATATAGACAAACACTTAGTTATCTCTTTGTCTATAAATTCATCTCTTGGATTGAAGAAAGATGATGTATAATGGATTTTTAATTAACACGATTACGGTCTATTTCTTAGTTCAATGCATTTTGATAGCAAGAATCTATTCTTATTTTTTTCGGCATATTACCACTACCTTTGATCTAAGTTCGTTTAATATAATGTTATAAACGTGTCGGTCATTAAACTGCACGGGAAGTTCACATAAAATGATCGCTCGTAAATATGATGACATCACTCCAGACATCTTATCTTAATTAAAAAGGTATTGTGGTGACTGCGCGTGTGAGGAATGTTCGAAGGTTGAGTTACGAAATACGCATATCTTGCCTTTATGAACCGTTAATATTGCAACTCAGTGCTTCCTTTTATCCTGAAGAATATTTTATCTTCAACGCTTACTACTGCAGAGAACCCTTTCATTTCTTGATTTCTTTAAGACTAAATTGTAGTAAGTCCTTCATCCATCTAATAACACAAATTATTTGTTTTGATTTTAATTAATCAACGCCTTTAAATTGTACATTTGCTATTCATATCCATTTATTAACAGATCATAACTACAGAATCAGTAGTAATTTTGTAAACATTTCAAGCTGATCGCATATTCAAAAATTTCTTCTAAGAAATTTGTATGGTTAAGAGACGAACACGCAAAAACCTTTGGGTTAGATACCTATGTAAGATTTTTATTGTTTTATTTTTCGTCTGTTAAGATCTACCTGGTAACTACATTTTGGCAGATATGCTAAGATCAGTTTTTGACGCATTTTCCTTATAAAACTGTTTTCAATTGTGGTTTCAATTTTTCAGAATAAGATTAACAGATTAATGCATGTCCTCGACATCACACACAACCTGGTAAACCAAACCCAATGAAAAATATTTACGTTTCGTCAATAAATTCTGTACAGACCTGGCTGAATAGAGCAAAATTACAATATCGTTCAGTATCAGTGCATTGTTTAAAAAAAATGTTACATTAGTGGTACTATAACATTACGTATCTAATATACTGAATATTTAAACCGGAAGTTACGTAAAGATATGTGACAGTAAAACTATGTCATGCCGTGAATGCGTTTTATAAACAAAAAGGGATATGGTATTCGTGTCAATTACAGTATACAAGGTACATTAAGTTATGTAAATTGAAACGATGGTATGAATATTTTGTTAAAATTTTGCATGGTGTACTATTTAGATTATATTGGATTTTACTATGAATGAAATGTTCATTGTAATAATTAAACTTAGTAAGTTATTGTGTTCACAATTTATATTAAAAATAGCGCAGTTTAAATTGATGAATAGCATTTGATAATTTTATAGGCTTGTGTATTTTTGGGTTCATTTGTAACAATATGTTAATTTGTATAGAATTATAATATCTGTGGTTTATGGTAGTTCAAAATATACTTATATTGCATTACGACACATGTACGCGACGATTAAAAAAATAACAATTCAATCTTACTTTTATATGAGAATGGCCGAAAATAATTAAATGACTACTACATTTAGTAAAATGAAAATATACCTACATAATGTTAGATTAAGTTTAGATGCTTACGTGCTATATACATTATTGTTATAAATGAAAACAATAACTTTAAAACCCTTACTTCAAAGGACGATTTCAAACACTCAAAAAAATCGATTATTTAGTGACAATATTTACGAAAAAAAAGCATAATATTGTACATACCTAATTTGGGAGAAATTCCCGCCTTTTTCCTTGTCTAAGATGAAATGAAAAATCACTTCTATTTATAATTAAGCACGTAGAATTAATCAAACGATATGTATAATTAAAATTTTGTAAATAAAAACACTGTTATTTACGAAGCAAGTGCGTATCCACAAGAACAGAACACAACCGCGACCTTTCGTACCAGTCTGCTGATTTGATTGATAAACAAACTTCCGATCTCAGCAGCGCGCGCATTTGAGTGTTGTCCACTACAAAAATTTCAACCTCATAGGATTTTCATTTTATTGTTAAGGAAAATTATAACACAGTGCTATTAAACCAAAATAAATATTATTCAATAAAACCTAGTTTTGAGTTTAATTTCACTTTAATTAAACCGCACATTTAGGCAATCCCTTCAACTTGAATAAACTCAAAAACATATTCATATTAAAACCAATACTTTTTTTCATTCAAAAGCTTTACAATTATTTTAATAGGCTATATAACGAAAAACATTTTTAATTATTGGGAGACTTGATTATATATAATGAAAGGATGTGGATAACTTTTCATTATATATTTTAACCAAAGTTTAAATTTAGCTTCTAGCAACTTTGCAATAAAAAACCATTAACTGACTTTGACACTTTAACGTCGACATTTGACGTTTAATGTACGTTGACGTGATCGCCAGGGTTCCGAATATTTATAAAGAAAATTTAAAAAATACGTAAATCTCTTTAAATATCACTTTAAAAAATGGGTTACAAATTCCTCAAACTTGCAACTTCATCAGTAAAGGTATGTCAGAATCATTTTTATTATCTCGTTAAACATTTTTTTAGTGAGCCAAATTGTTATGCAACGACTTGGTCTCCTAAATTTTTTAAAGAATCAAACTAGAAACTGCTTTGCTTAAGGTTTTTCAATAATTTTTCTTTAGTTTTTTGGTTCATTTGTTATTTACATAAATGATCCCGAAATCGACCTTCAACATGTGACCGCCTGTCAAACTCGTATATGTTTCGTTATTCCATAAGAAGTATTTAAAACTGTTTTGTATCCCAGCCCGAAAATAAATCTTATCTTATTATAAATTTTGTAACAAGAGATTATAAACACTAATGTTAATACATTTTAGGGTGGAAATTTACGAATCGCTACAAGAAACTATGCAACCAGTCATGATGCTGACCTGGTTGTAATTGGTTCGGGCCCTGGCGGTTATGTTGCTGCTATCAAAGCTGCCCAATTGGGTATGAAGGTAAAGATTTATTCCCTACAATTTTTACAATGTTAATAAGATTTATATGATATAAAAAACTATTTTCATCATAAACTATGAGTGAAGGTTATGGTAATATTGAAACATTTTTTTCAGACAATTTCTGTAGAGAAAGACCCAACTCTAGGTGGAACATGCCTAAATGTTGGTTGCATTCCATCAAAAGCTCTCCTGCACAACTCACACTTGTACCACATGGCCAAACATGACTTCAAACACCGTGGTATTGAAGTTGGAAATGTTTCCTTCAATTTCGATGCAATGATGAAATACAAAACTAATTCAGTGAAAGCGCTGACTGGAGGTATTGCTATGCTTTTCCAAAAGAACAAGGTAAGTGTTTATTTATGCTTATAATTGATCCTTGCATATATAATTTTGAAATGCTAAAAGTACATTACTATTTAATAATTTCAAATTATTTTCAATTAAATTAAATTCACATCCTTATGTCATCTACCGCTGATACTATGGCAAATATTTTGACTTTAAACCATATTGGACAATAATTATAATAATGTGCAAAACAACCCTCAAAAAAAGAGATTACCACTACACTATTTAGAAAATCAAATGTCACATTGCTATCAACTTGGACTATAATAAAAGTCAATACAACAACCATATCCATTGTGTATTCTGCAATATTGATGTATTTTTAGTACACATTTACTGCAGCCGACAACACTTATTAAATCCAAAGATCAGTTTAAGTCTGCAGCCATACAAATGTTAATTTTTCTATCTATTGTATCGGTGTTATTTAGGATCAAAGAATATAGGTATACATTCATAAACACTGATATAGGCACTAACATAATGAGTTAATAATAATGTAGCTATATTTTCTCATTTTAGGTAAAACTAGTTAGAGGTCTGGGAACAATTGTTGCACCCAACAAAGTTGAGGTGAAGGGAGAAAAAGGTGTTGAGACTATTAACACTAAAAACATTCTTATCGCTACTGGCTCTGAAGTTACACCATTCCCTGGAGTCACTGTAAGTTTACCTTTTTGTAATATTTACCATTTTTTTTCTACACATTTTATTAAGAACCCTATAACAATATCTTGAAATTGTGGATAATGAGAGAGAAGTCCCAAACACCTATTTGTATAAGGAAAATGGTGGCATAGAGAATGTAAGACACATTGCATTATGACTAGGAGAGAAATGTGTCCTACAAAGTTAAGTTTAAGGTTCTGGTATGTTCTTTAGTGTTTCTGGAACCCTAGGAAGCACCTAAGGCCACCAAGGGGTTTTAGTAGGACAAATCTCACTGGTCTTTTCCATAAAAGGAAAAATCTTTGGAAGATACAAAAAGGCATCTAAAAACATATCTTTCTGCATTTATATTTATCATAATCTCTTTGGTTCATGTTCTTTCCTTCTTGTAACATCCAAGTCTAGAATAAAGTGCAATGAAAAGACAATTCTTATTGTTTTTTCTTAGTATAAAAGAAAAAAATGTACAAATGTAATACAGCTGAATTATTGAAATTTAATGTAAATATGTTTTAATTTATTGTTTACATAAATCAGTGTTTCAATGCAGCAATGTTTGCATTAACAATGCATATTTTACCTGCAGAAATGCTAAAAAAATTTGATTACAATGAATATGTATGAATATTACTAATACAATAGATTTATATAAGTAATTTAATATATTAATTTATTGTTATTATTTGATGATACATAAGAAAATAATGTTGGAAAATTGAAATTTTTGTTTGCAGACTGTGATTTTACTAATTTTACAAATGTGAAAGTATGGATGGATGTTAGTTTACCTGTGTGGCATAGATATAGAGCATAGTCTGGAAGGACACATAGTCTACATACTCTTCGTTTATTTAACTTCATGCAGGCCGCAAAATCTGGAATACTTTTATGAAAATTATATAATTTTTTTCCTATATTTTTTAAATATATTTAAGTCTTCTACTAGTTTTTCGAGTTCATTTTTTATCTAATTTAAATCAAAATTTGTAATTTTTTTTTTACTTTTTCAGTTTGACGAGAAACAAATTATAACATCTACAGGAGCGCTCTCCCTTCCATCCGTACCTAAGAAGATGTTGGTAATTGGTGCGGGAGTGATTGGTCTAGAGCTGGGCTCCGTGTACCAGAGACTCGGAGCTGATGTCACCGCAATAGAGTTCCTTGACACTATCGGAGGTAAATAACTGTTGTATTCAAAAGTATTAAATTTTGCTTTAAAAATCACATTATTCTTTGATTGGTTCAGTGTTTTTATACTCAAAAAATATAAATGGTATTAAAAAAAATTATAATGTAGTCATAATACATGTTGGAAGCTACATAATATGTATTTACCAATCTTACTAATATTATAAAGGGGAAAGTTTAGATGGTCTGGATCTGGATCTGGTTTTTAGAGTTTGTAGCCTAAATGGCTGAACGGATTTTGACGAAATTTGGTATAGATGTAGAGGATAATCTGGAAGAACACATAGGCTATTCACTTTTGTTTTTTTTTAATGTCACGCGGACGGAGACGCGGGCGAAAACTAGTATCTTATATTGTTTAAACATATCTAAGATTCGTGTTTATTATTTTTAAATTATTCATATCTGCAATTCAAATGATGTCTTATCAAGATAAAATATTGTAAATCTGCGAAACTTCTTACATATCTTGATGTATCAGTAGACAAACAAAATCGCACCATATCTTTACTGCAAAAAATAGCAACATGACTCAAGCTCATAGCCCAGAAGGGTAGGCAGAGACCATCAACCACCATTTAGCTCAATCCTGACACATCTCTCTTATTAAATGAAAGTAATAAATAAAATAAAAGCATTATGTTGATAAACTATTAGTAGATGGAGACAAAAAAAATAATTATTTCATATCTTATACTAATATGATAAATGTGACATTGGATTTACGGATGGGTGGATGTTTTTTACTACATATCTTCAAAACTGCTTAACGGATATCAACATAATATGTCATAATAAACCTAGTCTGGAAGAACACATAGACAGTTTTTTCATCTGCATTACAAAACCTGGTTCTAACATATTTTTAGAAATTAACATGTAACAAATCCATATAAAACAAACATGAGTATAATTGACGTTATTCCAGGTGTGGGTATTGATGGAGAAGTATCAAAAACTTTACAGAAAATCCTTGTGAAGGAAGGCATGAAGTTCAAACTCGGTACTAAAGTGATGGGAGTGAAGAAGGAGGGCAGTGTTGTGAAGGTCGAAGTCGAAGCGGCCAAGGGCGGGAAAAAGGAAACGGTAATACTTTGATTTTAACACTAAGGGATATTTAAATGATCATTAAATAACAATACTATTAATTAATGTTGCAACAAAGATTTGGGGTTAAGGTTGGATGTTATCAAATTATCTTAGTTGACACAAACAAATATTAAATTGAGGTCACCCTATTTTAAACGGACGTAAATCTTATTTTAATAGGCACTTTGACTCTGTACTAATGTAATTAGAAAATATTTGTATTTTTGTATACATTAAAATGACTCAAAAATTACTGTGCTGATTCCGAAAATTTTTTCACACCATTGTAAAGCGGATTATTCCCAACCGTCACCCCGCTCTGTCCCCACGTGGGGATAGATAAGAATAAAAAGTTTCATCCGTCCCAAGTTTTGCGACGAGGGGACGGTTGGAACTTATTGGTAACTGGGACTATAAGGTGAGACGGATGAAACTTTTATTTGGCGACAGAGCGTGATGACTGTTGGGATCCTAAAAAGCTACGTTATCAGCGAGTAACATAGGCTGTTTTTTAATTATTTTTTTTAATGTCACGTGGACGAATACGCGAACGACAGTATTTAATGAATTCCTATGTTTTTCAGTTGGATTGCGACGTGGTGCTGATCTCGATAGGTCGACGGCCCTTCACCGCCGGCCTCGGCCTGGACAAGGTGGGCATCGCGCTCGACGACCGCGGCCGCGTGCCCGTCAACAACAAGTTCCAGACCACCATCCCCGGGTAACTGTCCCTACCCTGCCACTACTCTGCCTCGCACGCTAACAGTACACAGAGGAAAATCTTTCTTAACTTGTTTCACAGACAAATTTTACTTTTTACTAATATTATAAATGCAAAATTTGCGATGGATGGATGTTTGTTTACCGCCTAAAAGCCGAAATTTGGAATAGATGTAGTTTGGCAAAGAGAACACATATGCTAAATTTTTTTTGTAATTCTAAGAATACGAAGACGCTGACAAAAACTAGTTTGATGTATTTAGTCGTTTACTGATTTTGTTTTTTGTAGAATTTACGCAATCGGCGACTGCATCCACGGGCCCATGCTCGCTCACAAAGCTGAGGACGAAGGCATCGTCTGTGTTGAAGGTATTAAGGTAAGAATTAAAAAGAGCATTCATGTAAAAAACGTAGAACCTATGCTTTTTTATGTTAAGCTAGCGCAAGCGCATTTTCTTCAGGTGGCATTGTGTTCTTGACCAAAGAAAGTGATGATGTTATGCGCTAGGTTAATAAGTAGCTGTTTCCTCTTCTTTTTAAGGCCCTATGTCATGTGGCGGTTAAATAATGATTTTTATAAAGTAGTATTAATATTAAATATGTGTAGGGCATGCCGGTGCACTTCAACTACGACGCTATCCCCTCAGTGATCTACACGTCGCCTGAGGTCGGATGGGTCGGCAAATCCGAGGAAGATCTTAAGAAAGAGGTAAATATTTTAATATATGTAGTATTTTATATTTTCCTTTTTTTATTTAACGAAAGAAGGAATGACGAGAAGACAAATGAGGATAAGATAAGAAAATAAGTATGTGTTTGCTTTAACTGTATAATTTTTTTAAACGTAAACAAAATAGGTATCACAACCTTAATAGGTCCAGATGGTGATTGGGAATTTAAACTCCTACAAAATAATATTTAAATACTATTACGATACATAATTTTACTTCTTACTAACATTATAAATGTGAAAATTAGGGTGGATGGATGTTTGTTAGATTTGTAGCCTAAAAAGCTACGCTGTCAGTGAGTAACATAGTCTATATATTGTTATTTTTTTAATTTAACTTGGATGAAGTCGCGAGGTACAGCTAATTTTTAATATTGTGTATATTGGCAGGGTCGTGCGTACAAGGTGGGCAAGTTCCCGTTCCTGGCGAACTCGCGCGCGAAGACCAACGGCGAGCCCGAAGGCTTCGTCAAAGTGCTCGCCGACAAGGCCACGGACGTCATACTCGGCACACACATCATCGGACCGGTATGCACCTCCCATCTACTGTATATAATAAAACACTATTTAGTGACCAAAAAAAAATATTAACAAAACATTCATGCATCAACATATATATCATATATATCATGATTTTTTTGTAAAAAAAAAAAAATTGTTTTTAAAAAATTTTTATGGAAATTAAAAAAAAATGTTGGTCAAAAGGAAAAGGCTCAGCTGATGCGGTCTCCAGCTTGCCACTGAAGGCCGCGGTTTTCAGCCTCTATAAGGATTTATTTTAAAACTCTTATCGACTGTTAAATTAACATATTTGTCTCTATTTATCTCTATAAGTGTACAAATCCGTATATAGCTTGGTTGGCAACCAAGTTGGCAACTTTAGTACCAAGTCTTGTCCTTGTATTGGCATCTGATAGAACATTTACAAATTCATAAATAGACGAGCTATTCCTATGCGGTTTAATCTGCATTAAATTTTTATTTTATTATTTACATTTGTCAAATACTTAGGGTGAGTTGCACCATATCGCCGGTTACGGTTAAAGTTAAAATTATCTGTAACGGTAATATTTGGAATAACCTTAAAATTTACTAAGGGTGAGTTACATTAACTAACTATAAACCTTAACCAGCACATTCCCGATGGTTACGTCTGCGGATGTTCATGATATTCGCTACACCAGCTTTACGCTGGTCAAAATGACGTCATATTTGACACTAATCATAACCGCCCGATTTTGGGCGGTTATAGTTAGCGTTACGGTTAGTGTCAGTTCGGTAGTGTCAACTGTCACAAGCTCTTATCTTCAAAAGTACAAATAATGGAAAAAGTAATGGAAAAAGAAAATCTCTACTATAATCCTATACGTAATCCAGAAGAATAAAGTCTTGCGTGCTCGGAAATAATGGATTTCCAAGATGGAACTCGAAATTTGGCCAAACATTCAGTTTGGACAAATTTCGAGTGTCTAAGGCCATAGCAACAGCGCTTGTCCCTTTTCTCTTATTTAAAAAAAGGTCCTCCATAAAAGGACAATTTATAATATGCATTGACAGGACAATTTATAATATGGAAAATAAATAAGATGCATTTATATTTGTATAATTTTATTGCTTCATTTTTGGCGCTACATATTTGAGTAGTAAAGTAAATACAGTTTCAATAATGGCCAAAACTAGTTTATTTTCACAAGAGTGCCATTTTCTCCATCTCCGTGGGCAAAAAGTTTATGTCACTATAAAATACCATGCGTATGAATACATAAATGTAATCGGCGAAACATGAATTTCCAAACATTTTAATTTACGTAAATGTCATTCTTGACACTTTAGTGACATTCAGGTTTAAATGTTTCCATTGTAAAAACGAAAAATACATAAAACCTCTGTGAGAATATGTTTTTGCACTTGTAACCCTATTATAACTTTTACGATAACCGGCGATTTGATGCAACTCACCCTTAATTGCAAATGTCAACATTACCGTTACCATAATAACCTTACTTCTTTAATGTTGGCAGCTTGTAGACTAGTTTTTCCCAATTAATTTACCCCCTAAGTTTAATAGCGTGAAAATATACAGCCTAAAGCGTGTCGTAAGTATAGGACTTTTTATTAAATAAAGTATTATTCAAAAACATACTGTGATTGCTGACATCCCACGCCATTAGTATAGATATAGAGTGTTATGTTGCGTGCGCAGGGCGGCGGCGAGCTGATCAACGAGGCGGTGCTGGCGCAGGAGTACGGCGCCGCGGCGGAGGACGTCGCCCGCGTCTGCCACGCACATCCCGTATGTATTGCTTTATCTAATTTGTTTAACCCTTAAATGCATGATTTTTTTCTTTTTTATATACCATAAATTGAAACAGGTAGTAAATAAAATATAGATTAAGGAAAAATAAAGAAAAAAGAAGTGATTTTTCAAAATAGTCTATTGTGTAAAGAAGACAAGACTGATGTATACCATAAATACATTATGCATTTGAGGGTTAATTTAGTAAATTTTCCTAGTGATTTTTATTTATGTTATTTTTCTATTTTTACGCGAACGAAGTCGCGAGTAACAGCTAGTCATATAGTATAGGAGATATCAACACCTATAGAAAATGTTTATATTAATATATTTTTTCATAATTGCAGACATGTGCGGAGGCGCTCCGTGAAGCAAACTTGGCCGCGTACTTCGGCAAACCAATCAACTTCTAAAGTGAGGTCATGTGATATTACCGCGATGTCATAAGCTGGTCATAGTGCATGTGAGGGCAGTTAGGAATCTTGTCTGAATCTGATGTGAATTAAATTTTAATTTATTTAGTTACCGTGTTATACGCCACTTTATTTTGTCCATTATTTATAAACAATGTGAATTCCACTTAATTTATATTTAGGATGACCGGTGTTTGAGAATTTCGCCATACAACTACAAATCGTCGTGCAGTTTACTGCATTGTATATTGTATTTAATTTCTGTTGTACATAAGTTATAAAAAAAATTAAAGCTAAAACGATTTTTATTTAATCCTTCATTAACTGAATTGCCTACACTTAAAAACAAACGTTAGGTTATAACATAACCAATATATATAAATCCTAGGTGCTCCGATAGAGAACATGCATTTTTTTGTTAAACGCGGCAAGAGTATGCCAGTTTTGTAACGTCGTCAAACAAGGTATTTGATTGGTTCTCAAGGTTTCGTAAGTCAAAATATGATTAAATTCACCCATAACTTGCTTCGACCAATAGCGTTGCATTTTAGAAATAACTAGGGATTTTTAAAGACCACACTTTTTAATGATTTTTCGCTACTAAATCGTATATTTAAAAAAAATCTTTGCAAATATATTTTTTATTTTGCGACATGTTGCATATAGCTTTCGTAACAAAGATTACTGTTTGTAAAGGGAGTTAACTCCATATGGAATTCGATATAAGGTATTTTTTATTATTGTTGTATTTAAATCATTGTTTTCTTGCTATAATACAACACTAATTAGAATTCAGTAGAAAAATTAGAGCAAACACAATAGTATTGGTGTTTTGTATATGGAAATTTACACTTACCAAAACTTGAAAAAGAAGCGCAATATTTATTTTAAAAGTTTATTAAGTTAAATTAACACAATTCCAATTACATAAACTTCGATACACGTTAAGCATTGTTAGCTGCAAACAAATCACAGATTAAATATTTTGATCTACAGAGTAAATAAGCTTTATATAAGAGTATACAAACATTATGTAGGAGATAAAGTAAATTCGGGTTATTACATAACAAAATAATCTAAATCTATGACTAGAACAAAACTAACATGTTAACAAAGAATAAAGAAAATTTCAAAATAGCAACCAGTATTACTAACCATAAATAATACATTTTTTCTAATAGAAAATCGGCATAAAAATTAACAAGAGAGAAAATTGTAAAATGTGTTAACATTAAAGTTATATGAACTTTCAAATTAAAAAAAACAGTTAATAAATTTATAACTATTGGCAAGAGAACCTAAATAAATCTATGTTATCATATTATATTACTACATCATTCAGAGTGGCGGAGTATTAAGTTTTATCCTAAAGTACACTTAAGTTACTCGTACATATAAAAATGCACAATATTGTCACTAGATAACAAACAAAAATTATACAATGTGCAGAAAAGTATATAAAACCTTAGAGAGCTTCAGCTTTATAAAATCAAAAATTAATTCCATATTTTTCCACAGTATGGCATTTTCTATATTTCTAGTCGGGCTATAACTAGCACAGTTACTAAACAAGAAGTATTGTTGCGTTTTACACTAACGTCGAATTGCAATAAATTCCATTATTCCTGTACAAAAATTGCACTTTGTTGCTAAGAGAAAAAATTGCACTTAAATATATTTGAATACCGAATACATTGTCTTAAAACTAATATGACTGTAAGGTTTCACTGCTAATGTTTAATACTTTTAATAAAACAGAGACAAAACATTAGAACAGTTGTCGAGACAGTGGAAATCCACGCTAAGAAGTCAATTCCAATACATTTAATTCTATTCTATCTATTCTATTCTATCTACTAAAACCCGCCCTGTATTCAATATCTTAATTTCTACATAGACATTGTTGAAGGTTAAATATAATGAAGATTAGTACTAGACATTTTATAAATTTAAGAGTAATTATAAACAATATTCGCTTTACAAGTGAAGTTATCACTACAAGAGAGCGTGCACAACTTGACTAAACTATCGCATAATTGTTTCGTCTTGCTTTAATTCTTTTGAGCTTATATGGAGGTGGCAAACTACTCGATTTTTAGTTATGCAACTAAACAGTTAGTGCGATAGATTAGTCAAAGGTGTGCGCGCGCTTGAAGGGCCCCTGCACACTATAGAATGAATCGGCCGGAATATATCTGGCCAGTCAAACACACATTTCTGGCCAGTTGAAAGGCTCTACAATGATTGTCAATACTGACAGAAAATAAATAAAAAGCTAGGAATAGAAATTGAGATAAAGGAAAAAATGACAAGAGGTATAGTACGAGAAAAATGTCAAAATCTTTGACATTGAAAGAAGCGCCGATGAAAAAAACTTCCGTTTTCTCACTATTGATTGTTGATATTGATGTCTAATGATAGACTGGCCAGTGGCACCACTTCAAGCTTCCAGTTTCTTTATGTCTTTTGTACATTTTTCCCAACGAGTCAGTTAAATTTGTCGGTCTGTATACATTGACTTTCATATTTCACCAAAATAAATAGGCAGTTCAGTCAAGGGATTGGACTGTCTTGTTTATTGCTTTGTTAATAATCAATAATTCGTTTTTTTACTTCATCCCCAAGAATCGAGTACTTCACTGCACATATTCAAATAGAATTTGGGTGAAAATATTTTGCTGTACTGCATACAATCATTCGAGTACATTAACGCGGCGGCCATTGTTGGCGGATGAGATTCCATATATTTGACCAACACTTTCTCCAATTCTTGAATAGATAGATTATTATTTATATAAAAATCCTTTGATATACGGAAACAAACTTCCCAGAGTTCATTATCAACGGGAAATATACTGATACATTTGTCAATAACATTTGCTGCTCTAATCGATATATTGTTCTCACTTTGTGTGATATTTTGAGGTTTCGTATTAAAATAACTAGATTCATCACAACAACAAGGTAATTCTTGATAAATATTATTTTCCATTATAGGATAATCTTCTTCATTTAATATGGACATCGATATATCCTTGATTCGTTTCGATATTGTGTTTGTTATTAATATTTTCATTTCATCCTTTTTCATTGCGGTTAACTCTTCATTATGTGTGATGTAAAATTGATCATCAGGTATACCTGATTTTAAAGATTTTAGTAACATATCGAGACAATTTGAGTACATTTTGCTGTGATATGAGAATTTAGCGGCCATATTTGGGTTATCTATCAACATTTGCTGATCGATCCAGGGTTGGAGGAGTAGGATGACGTCATCGGGCCAGGATTTCTTCTTGAAGTCGTTGATGTTGAGCAATGGGTTGGGTGCGGGTTCTATGGGTTTCCGTCGCAGTAGGTCGACGTCGAAGGGGAACATGACGTCGAGGCGGTCCAGCGGCTGGAATAGGAACTTGTTGCTGTTCCGACTGGCGGGGATCTTTATCACGCGTTTTGTTGTCTTCATCATTATTACTCGATTGTTCGGCTTCTCATTAATCAACTGTAAATAACAAAACTAATTTACAGTTTTCTAATAAAGACAATATATAAAAATATTTAAACACACTCACTGCCATTTATTTACATTGTAAATAATCCCAGTGGGATGATATATTTTAAATTACTAAAGGTTTTTTGAGTTTTAAGTTAAGTCTCAAATCACATCTCTAAAGCCGAATTCTGAAACAACAAATACTTTGTAAGCCGCTCCCAATATTAGAATTTTAATGAAATTGAAGTTGAAGCGTTGCTTTTTCATATGTAACTAATACTAGCTTTCGCCTGCGACTCCGTCCGCGTGAAATTAAAGAAAAACAAAAGTAAGTAGCCTATGTGTTATCCCAGACTATGCCCTGAACTATGTTAAATTTCATCGAGATCCGTCCATCCGTTTAGGCTACAAACTCTAACAAACATCCATCCATCTAAACTTTCGCATTAATAATATTAGTATGGCTTGGCAGTATATTTAATTTTCAATTATAAATGTACATATACTTACATGTTTGCTCATATTTCCGGTTGCATATATTTTACCATCATCATCTATATAAATGGTAAAATCGCCCCCGCAAGCCACCAGCGCTTTAGTGACATTGTCCTCGCTGTCCGGTGACCGACTGCCCTTTGCCTCAGGCTGAGGATCAGGTCGGGTTTTAACTTCCGTTGGTATCACTACTTGCTTTCTACTGCCACTGCCTGGATATAAAAAAGAGTTATTCAAATTATATTTTAACTTACTAATATTATAAACTAGCTTGTGCCCGCGACTCCGTCCAAGTGGAATTAAAAAAGTAAATAACCTATGTGTTCTTCCAGACTAGAGGATAGGCAAATATTAGATAGAACATAATCTCGAAAAACACAGTATTTCTTTTTTCCGCGCGTTCAAAGTGGGCAAAAGCTAGCGTAAATTGAATTATGAATTTTCACTAATTAAATTTACACATGTTTAGAATTATAGTTTTAAAATTACAGAGATTTTTTACCTAATTGTCCATCGAAGTTCAGTCCCCATGTGTAAAGTGCGCCCGTGTGGTCCAGTATGCACGAGTGATGCCAGCCCGCAGACAACTGGAATACGCATACAAAAATAAATATGTTTTTAACCCTTCCAGTCCTATGATCGAATCCAGTGATGTATACTATTGTAAATGTGTATACACAGTGTTTCACAGTGGGTTTAGATCTTTCAAATACCAATCCAGCGCTGGCTTCATTCATTAGACTAGACTAATATAAACGTATAACACTACTTCATTTGTTATTATAGAATAATCATTTAGTACCATTGTTAAACATTTTAATGACCACTTTGTATTAACTAGGTGTTGCCCGCGACTTTATCAGCGTGAAATTAAAAAATAATTCAAAATACGCCCTTTTAATGAATAAATTACCTTTCTAATGGTGAAAGAATTTTTAAAATCGGCCCAGTAGTTGTTATTGCGTGTGTCAAATACATACAAAAATCCAAAAAAATAACGATTTCCTTTTTAAAATGACCACATTATATTAAAATGAAGTATGGAATATACCTGTACGATACGTCCGCGTACATTCCTGGTGTCGACCAGCTGCGGCAGCAGGTGCGGGTCGGGGGAGGCCGTGGCGGCAGGGGCGGGTGTGGGGGCGGGTGCGGGGGTGACGTCAGTGGCGGGGGCAGTCGCGGGGGAGGGTGCGGGTGTGGGGGAGGACGCGCGGCGTGCCTGGCTCGCACGCACTTGCTGCGGACTCGCTCCCCATCGCCACACCTGCCCTTTGCTCGTCAGCGCCAACTGTAAGCAAAAACTTGCGTTACAGTTACGATATTAGAATCATCTATTGACCTACAGTGTGGAAGTATCCGACGGCGACGGCGTCATTCTATGTCCGACCGTCGGCGCATACGGACGTGTCTGGTACATACCGTGTGGAAGTATCCGACGGCGACGTGTGTGACGGGGTCGGGCAGGGCGACGCGCACGGGCAGCGCGGCCTTGGTGCGCGCGCCGCCGCCCAGCTGGCCGAACACGCCCGCGCCGCACGCCCACACCTCGCCGTTCTTCATCACCGCCACCGTGTGGCTCGCGCCGCACCCCACGCTCTGCACCTGCGCACAACCGACACTATACATCTACTCAACTAACACCAAACAGATTCAAATATATAGAAGACGCATAGTCGACAGTTCCCTTGAAACATATCTTACTTATCACCAGCACTACTACGAAAAAAAGCGGTATACAAATAAGAGTGATTTTAAACGTTAAAAAAGAGCCCGTGCGAACGACGGCACAATGTATCCAATGACAAAAACTATCCAAAGAGTTGTCATCCTAAATTATATGAAACAAAAAGTACTTACTTTTCTACCAAGAAATTTTGTAACCAACTGTGGTGTGTATTGATCGTCAATATTGCCGAGACAAAGCTGCCCGTGGACTCCCCATCTACAAAAATATTTAAAACAATTCAATTATAGGTATTTAAAATAATTCAACTGCTTATTGAATTACAATTAGATGCGTGTAAATTAGCTCTGAACCGATTTAACGCAGCTCACTTAGCCTTGAACCATTGATCTACGACTCAACAACACCAAGAGCAGGCAAGCCATGAACTGAGCGGTGATTCACAAATAACTCAATTTACACCTCACTGAGTACTAATTGAGCTGATATGTGAGCCGGCTCACTGATCTGTTCGACGCATGCTGTGACGTGCTTATAGTACTGACCCCCAGGTGTAGAGCCGGCCGCCGAGGTCGAGCGCTGCGGAGTGGTAGTGTCCGGCGGCGACGGCGGCGAAGGGGGCGGCGGGCGCGCGCTGGGGGGTGCGCACGTGCAGCAGCGCGCCCCCCGCGCCCGCCGCCTCGCCCACCGAGCCCCCTGCGCCCGCCCATGCGCGCCCCACGCCCAGCTGACCGTAGCGGTTGTCGCCCGCCGCGTACAGCTAACCATACAATCATTTTTAAATTACTGAACAGATTACTTTAAAATGTTTGTTTTGAATGAAGAAAAATATTAGTCTCTAAACGTAGGGCAATACGCATAAATTTTATGTTGTCTGTGAGATGTTCAAGATATGCGGATTAATATTGACTAATTGTTGCCCACGACTACGTCCGCGCGGAGTTAAAAAAATATCAAAAATGGCCTGTTACTCAGTGAAAACGTAGCTTACTATAGGTGAAATCTGCTCAGTTAATATTCATCATCATCATCATCTCCTTATCCTACTCCCGTAGGGTCGGCGCAACAGGTTTTTGTCCTCCACATAACTCTATGAAACGTCATCTCAGTCATCACTCCCTTTTTGACTCAGTTAATATTATATTATTTAAATACATAAAAAAAAAATACAAATCTTTTCTCATTATAATAGTATAGAAATATCAAAAAGAATATTTGATTAACATTACAAATATGACATCTGAAGTCAGTATTAATATTCAAAACTTTAGAGTTAAGCTACCACAACCTAACCCTAAAAAAATTACTCCAAACAAAAAATACTTACTCCATTCTCTGTTAGTATCAAAGTATGATGTCTCCCACAAGCCACATCCAGAACTCTGCCTATTATTTCAGTGTTGACCGGAGTGTCAGTCATCATGACCCTTGCGTTGCCCTCATCCGCCAGCGCCCAGTGGTTCAGACCACAGGATAAGGATCTCTTCGGTGTGTACTGACTCTTCCAGGTCTCCGGGCTCTTGGTCAACTCCACATGTATATCGGGACAAGGTGACCTCGCCTCAACAACACATGCCAGTCGTATAAACGTTGTTATTAATTGCAACATTCTTGTCGTCTGAAATTAAATATTTATGATCAAATAATTTGAGATATAGTATGAATAAATTATGAAAAAAATTTCGTCATACTAATATTAAAAATGCGAATGTTTAGATGGATGGATGTTTGTTAGCGTTTGTAGTCTAGATGGCTTAACGGATTTTGACGAAATTTGGTATAGATGTAAAAGATAGTCTGGAACACATAGGCTATTCACTTTTGTTTTTTTAGATAACGCGGACAACGTCGCTGGCAAAAGCTAGTACTTACATAAATCGAAGTGATTCCTTGTTTCAAATCTCTCATCACCGCCCGCAGTTGATCTTGTAATGGATTCATCCAAAGACATAAACACTGCAAATATTAAATATTTGTTTTTAAAATTGCCTAAGTTCAATTATAAACACTTTACAATGACAGAAGGCGATATAAAAAAAAACTGTCATTTTTGTAATTGATAGATTTACACAAATGTACGAAACAGCAACTCTAACACACCTTTAAAAGTTTAGTATCGAAAGTATGACATTTGTCTGTTATAAAGTCGAATAGCCACTGTCCGTTCTCCTCCAGCAGTATGGGCAGCAGGCAGGCGTGGCGCAGCAGGCAGGCCAGCGCGCCGCGGCACAGCGCCCCCTGCGCCCCCTGCGCCCCCTGCACCCGCCGCGCCCCCCGCACCCCCCGCACCGCCGCCAGCAGCAAGTGCGGCTGGCCGGCGCGCACGCTGAACAGCGGCGCCAGCGCCCACAGCCCCACGCCCGCCGCCAGTGACGTCACCTCCAGTAACTCCTTCTCACTCAATGTAGCGAACTGCACGTCTCTAGAAATACATGAACAATAGGGGAATCAGTTGGTGTCCCGTCTTAAACAGTTGTTTGAACGTTTTGTACGCATTAAGAATATGATGCGAACAATTACATAAATTTTTCAACTATCCTGTATATACATTTCATTTTAATATGATAAAATATGAATAACTAGTTTTCGCCAGCGTCTCCGTCATCGTGGAATTAAAAACAAAAGCGAGAAGCCTGTATTATCCCAGGCTACTCTCTACATCTATGCTAAAATTCATCGAGATCTGTTAAGCCGTTTAGGTTACAAACTAAACATCCATCCATCCATCTATCTATACTTTTACATTTATAACATTAAGGGTGAGTTGCATCAAATCGCCGGTTATCGTAAAAGTTATAATAGGGTTACAAGTGCAAAAACATATTCTCACAGAGGTTT
>NW_013524901.1:3429591-3491230 GCF_000836215.1 Papilio polytes
CCCCGAACCCGCCTTGTACATGGACAGCTCGTGCAGGCGCCCGAACACGCCCAGCCGAGCCACCCAGCCGTCCGGCTGGCTCTGTACACACAGATTGACATACATAAAACGCCTAAAACGCCTAAAACTACTACAAAATTATATATGAATACATTTTGTCTTTTATCTGTTTATTTAGTTAAACAGTTATAAAAAACATGTATAAATTAAATCTAAAACGATTACTAACTAGAGGGGCAGTTTTGAAATAAACTAGGTAACATTGGTTAATGGAACGGCTTTAACGATGACGTCATACCTGTGAGAGGGAGAAAAGGTACTGCGCAGGCGCGACCTTGCCTCGCGACATGAGCAGGTCCGCGGCGGCACGCAGCAACGTGGGCACGCACGCGCCCAGCGCCGCCGCAGACTGCTCTGCACCCACGCCCCCACGCATTATCAGGCTCACCAGCCACTCTGAAGGCTCGCGCCTACACCAATATTATTGCGGACTTTAATGCTAAAATATGGCGTCACAGACTTCTTATTACCTTATTACCTAGATGAAAGAAATAAATTCTGTGTGGTACAAATAACAATGTACGAGTTAAAAACCTGGATCTGCTAAAATCGCTATAAAACAACGGATTACAAAAAAACGTAAATATGTTTTGTAGTTGGAATTCCATATTTATAATAAATATTATTTGTCTTTCTTTAGATTTAGTTTTTTTTTTTTAATACATATGCATCAGTCAAAATCATAAAATTTACTTTTAAATCACAAACAATCGTATGTTTGTAAAATAGAAAGTAATAGTAAAGTAAATGTAAAATAGAAAGAAATAGCAATACAAGTTAAATCAAAGGTACTCACACAGTATTGAGTATGTAGGCGCCACAGCTGGTGACGACCAGACAGGGCTCGACGGGGAAGCGGGGCAGCTGCAGGTCGCAGAGGAAGGTGGGCTCGCGCCAGCCGGGCGAGGGCGCGGGCGGCGCGCGAGCCCGCATCAGGTAGGCGCGCTGCACGTCGCCTATCAGCTCCACCGACCACAGCTCGCTGAACTCCCTCTTAGCGCCTAGCAGGCCGTCGCCCTAGCGTTTCATGTTACAACTACCTTATGTTCTTCCAGACTATCCTCCACATCTATACCAAATTTCATCAAAATCCATTCAGCGGCTTAGGCTACAAACTCTAACAAACATCCATCCATCCATCTAAACTTTCGCATTTATAATATTAGTATGAAGTAGCATTAGGGGGCTATAGTATCCAATGTCATTTTCAATTATCATTTATCAACTAATATATTTTTTATGCTGATGTAGCTACAGGAGCACTATAAACAAGTTTATAATTTTAAAACTAGAAACATTGTAGACTTTATGCAAAAGTTTGAGCCTAAACTGCTGAACTATTCTCAATTAAATTTGGCATATATGTAGAGGATAGTCTGGAAGAACACATAGGCTACTTACTTTTGTTCTTTTAATTCTATACTGATTGATTCATGAAAGCTAGTAACTATTAATGCCATCAATTACCTGAACTACAGAGAAATTAGCACTGTGCACTTCAAGTTCATTCTTCCTCAGTAAATAAATAAGTCTCTGTGACCACAAGCCTTGAATATATAGGCCATCCTTCTTTATGTGAGGTCTTAATGTCCTTGATGGAGTATCATCTTCTGGACTTTCGAGCTGAAAAAAAAAACAATTTATGTACCTATATTTTTTTAATAAACTTCATTATTTTCATATTTGTAGTAACCCTAACCTAGTCTCCGTATCATACAGTTGGACATATATATTTTAAATAGTGTACTAGTGTGTTTTAGTGTGTGTACTTTTTAAATAGTGTTACTTAGGAATAATGTAGGTTTCTGATGGTAAAAGATTTTTAGAATTGACACTAGTATTTTTTTTCTTTTTTTTGTGACTGAATGGCCATTGTTTGCCTTGAAGAGGCATTTACAGATTCACCGGACTTGAGGTGGCTGAGCGCAGATGGCGCTTAGCCTAAACCTCGTTTATGAGTAACTAAGCTCGAGGGCACCCTCAGGAGCCTCGGCACGAGCCATTTCTTCATTACTATTACCGGATTGGGAGGCCACCAAGCTGTTAGATCGCTTCGGTGGACGCTCCATAGATCGCTTTGGTGGACGCTCCATTTTATATTAGTTCAAAAACAAATACATGCACTGCTTACAATCAATGTCCCTTCATTCAATTCAAATGCAGTTAAGAAATGACGTCCATTCACATATTGTGCTGTTAAAGCCCAATTATTAGAGCCCTTTCGGAACATCGGCAGATATTCAACTGGTTTCAATACATATTCCACAGTCTGAGATTTATCATCTGCAAAAAATTAACATTCCATTAAAAACTTTTTCCCAGCATTACTATATCATTTCCTTCAGTTATTTTATTATACCTCTAGATCCACCTTGAGTGAAAAATGTTATTTTATCCTTTGACAGTTGTCTGATGTAAGACATAAATCCATCTTTTTTTTCTCTATCATTTTGAGCTCGAGTTTGTTGAAGCCAGTTGTAGCCCAAAGATCTGTGTTCCAAAATCAACTTCCACTGCTGAGATTGTCCGCTTGAGATCTGAATTAAAAAATATAATAAAAAAGTAGCCATTAACGATTATAATAGACATACAAATGTAATTAATTTACAAAATATTAACAGTTGTGTCTATGTAAAAATCGGCTGTGAACCACTTTAAAAATACACTCAGACAACAAGCCACAACCTTTCTGTCAACTCGCTGATTAAAATGCAATGCATAACTCTATACTGTTACAAATTGAGATGAGCTACAAGCTAGTTTACTGCTCTGCTTCACATGTGTGCAGATGATCTGTTGATCATTAATTTCAGTTGTTGTTAATGAGTACAAAACATACATACCAACAGAGCTAATAAGTCCAAGGAATCATCAAAACATATTTGTAATTCCAAAATTTCTCCAGCAACTTTAACTTCACCTACAATAGTCTGGGACTCCAAGGAATAAAATGTTACTACTCCTGTCTGTAACAATGGCAGGAAATTCACAAATTGCGTAACCCTTTCTGAATGGCATAGCATAGTAAATAATTGTAGAATAATTACCTTTGATCCAATAATAATTATATTTTCCGATTCCTTTGTCAACCACCAGACTACAGATGTTGGCTCTGGTATATCACCAAGCGGTAAAACAGTAACTCTTGAAGATGACCACTTGCAGTCATATAAGTTTTCTGGTGTAAATAATGGAAGAAAAGGTACAAGTAGCACCTTTTGCTCACTCACTATAAGTAGCCAAGTACCGCTCGGTTCAAAACACATACAATATACAGGATTATCATTAAAATCCCAATCGTAAACATTATCAAACCTTTCCAGCTGAGGATTAATATACAAGAAAACGAGTTCTTTATCACTTGAAAATGCCAAAAATTTCTTTAGGCCGACTTCGTAAAAACTATGATTGACGATATCTAGGTGAACTAAAACATCTAGCTTAAATAAAGCGGAAAAATCTAAGTTTTCACTATGTTGTGCCATTTTCAATTTCAGTAATAAATCATCTTCATTTGTTTTGGAAAATTGGCAACTGAACTGATGTTCCCTGTCCCTGTTCTTTTCCCTGTCAATTAGTGATGTTTTATTTTATAATGAAGTTATTCCATCGCTTTCAATATCAAAATATCGATTCCTCGCCTATTTCAACTGTGCAGATTTGCAAAGCAGACAGGTTTTTTGTATCAAACATGAAAGTTTTTAATAAAGTACAATAATATTTTTAAATAAAATAAATAATTTTCATTACAGTTGTTTGGAGTTTTTAAAATTATTCTGTCAGTGTCAAACTGTAAAGCTTTTAGCTTATATAATCTGTGGGAGAACAAAATGAGACAGTGGTTATTATAAGCGCAATTTTTAAAAATATTGCATAAAATTGTAATTTATAAAGTTATTGAATAATGTAAGTGTTTAAAAAATCTCACGGAATAAAACGTATGAACGTCGGTTCGTTTACGATTAAATTATTCCATTTAAATCTTATTAAAATTGTGCAGGGAGTAACAAAATATTGAGAGGTTAAAACTTTTGTTTACTACTTTATTTAATTTTATTTTGACCTTTATTCAGAGAAGCAATCCTATAAAAAATTATTCATGTTTATCGACCTAGACTTAACTTGTTTTTATTCAGTATGAAGTCTATTTTTCATCGAGGAATAAAAATATTATTCAAAAAGAATTTACTATTAACAAATAGTATTACTTCTGGGGCGTTTATGGGTATTGGAGATATTATTCAACAAGAAATTGAATACCAATCAAAACTTCTTCCAAAACGATATGACTGGCCAAGGACAGGTAATAATCTTTGCTTTGTGTAGTATAACAGATAGAACCAATACTCATGAAAGATAAAATTGTGCAGACCATGTTATAACTTTAAATGTAATTATTGTATTTGCAATTGAAGTGTTTCCACACTTATTACAATTATAATTTTCAGTAAGAATGTTCATTGTTGGAACAGTAATGGGACCATTGCATCACTATTATTACACATATTTAGATAAGATGTTGCCGTATGCTAATGTTAAGACAGTTGTAAAGAAAATAGCATGTGATCAATTATTTGCTTCTCCGGCGACACTTTTATGCTTCTTTTATGGAATGGGTTTTCTAGAAAAGAAAACATTCGATCAGTGTACACTTGAAGTAAAACAAAAATTTATTTATGTTTATATGGTGAGTATGTTTAATTTTGTAAGCATATTAATGTGTCCAAAATTGTTTCTTTTTATTTCAGTCTGAAATGTATGTACTTTATATTTTATGAAATAATATTAAATTTGTTCTTTCAGGGCGACTGTTTATTCTGGCCTCCAGTACAATTCTTGAACTTTTATTATTTACCAACACACTATAGAGTTTTCTATATAAATATGGCGACAATGCTGTTTAATGTATTTTTATCCTTTATGAAGCATTATGATCAAAAAAAAGTGTAAATAAATGTTATGTATTTAACATATTTCCTAATCAGAGTAGTGTTAAATTTAACTTATTTGAAATTATAATTTTAGTTCCAAAGTTGATTTTTTTTGTACTTTCATAGAATATTTAAACAGGTTGAAATTCACCATTAATAATAGGGCTAAGAGTACAATTAAAAAGCATGTTTAATCTAGTAAAGTATATAATTACTGCAACTAATAATATTGAGGCGGGTTTTAGATATATTTAACCCCAGCACATGGTCCAATCATCTTTCCTTGTTTGTAGTTTTACTACAATTCTATATAATGCGAGTGCAGGGCCGAGGGGAAGTCCTAAACCCCTTACAATATCAGCTCTTCTTGCTGTGCATATGGCTTGGCCATCAAACTCCTGAAAAAAAAGACTAAATAAGTATACCTAATTATATGATTCTAACTTATGTACACTGTCTACCAATATATATTCTTGTCTCTCTCTCATCTTTATAAAAAAACCCAAGATAATGTTATTGTACAGAAGTTTTTGAAGTGGAAGCTTACAGTACTTTTTTTTAATTACCTGATCTTTTAATATAGGTGCTGCTTCCGGCAAATGTTCCAAGAAGTAGCTGTATACATCCTCTGTTGTCCAATTACTCACATCGGGTATACTTGGGTTGAATGGTACATCTTCTGCTAATTTTGTAGGTGCCCTATCTAACTCATGTGGTTTTAAAAATGGATCCACCGTGGATGATTCTGAATTGTAATCAACATTGGAAAGTATGATTGCAGGGGAACCAACAATGTTTGGATGAGATTCTAAGCAGTTGTTACATTCCCATTGATCCCATGCTTTTAGTCTTTCTGGTATGCGAGGTGTATGGCATAGAGCATGGTAGGCGTCTGAACATATATTACACACTGTCAAGATTCCCTGAAAACAATAGAGAAGAGTGTTACAGTAGTTTTGTAAATAAAATCTAAAATGATTTCCATATAATTCCAATAATTCTAAACACATTCTAATTATTAAATCAATTGATATTAATGAAAATAAAACTAAGTTCATTAAGAAATAAATTTAACTTTGTAAAACTTACAGCATCATTTGTCTCATAGCACACAACACATGTTTTACAATGTGGACATTGCCAAGTGTTATCGGGTCTTGGTTTTAAGATACCAGAACCAGTCTGAAGACAACTCAGATGAGCTTTATTGTTGCAATCGCGACACTCAACTATCCTGTCATTAGACCCTCGAGGTTTCTGGATGTGGCACACGGAGCAAACACCTCCAGATGCTTCATGAGAAATAGGCTCCTCCGATTCCATATCTTCTCCACTTCCATCTAAAGAGTGTTGACTTTCTGATAAAGGTGTTCCTTCTTTCTCATTCTTCTGATGACTAGCTATCATCATTCTTTTTTTTATAGTGCTCTTATTAAGAGATCCCACAGGCCTTCCCCTCTTGCGTTTGCTTGGCACATTATTGTCTGATGGATCGAATACCTTCTTTGCCATTTTACGTCTCTCACCAACTCTAACTCCGGAATTTTGGTTGCTTATATTATTTTGGCTATTACTAGATGCTACATTAGAATTTTTTTTTGGCCTTCCTCGCATTCGTTGTGGAGATGATCTACATGATGAATTAGCTGATGATGTCAACTGCAATATACTAATTTTATTAAAATAAGGTAATGTCCTGAATTTCATGTTCTTTTGGTTTTATAATGATTCATTCAGTGCTATGAAATACTTTAAGTGTTTAGTAGAAGTCAAAATAGATTACATATAAAAATATTTCTCCTCTAATTTTGGTGTCAGAACAACACTAAAAAGGCACTTACCTTTGTATTTGAATCATTGTATTCAAATTTAAAACTGTCAGAACTATCGCCATCAGGATCTCCTGCAGGGCCTAAAGCTAATGTACCATTAGGCAACTTCACTAGACTGCCCGAAGACAGTTCCTTGTTGACAATTGTTTCAAGTTGTTTTTTCGTGTATCTTGATAAGAATGCCGCTTCGCGTATTAGATCATCAAAAGCAATCCCATTTTCCAAATAACTTTGATCACGGTATATTAATGTCGCAATTGCAGATGAAATAATTTTTCTCTCATCAATTTCAGAAGCCATTGCTAATTGAGAAAATAAATAATTACTAAAAAATAAAGGAAAGTTTATTTACAATAAATATATTTCAACTTACTATTACTTTGTGTTGATTTCTTTCGCCACTTAGCTGCGTTTCTATAGCTTACATTATCTTTATAATCGACTTTAAATATGCTTCTTTCCTTTAAACAACGTTTAAGGTCAGCTTTTGTGTCTTTAGGTCCTACTTTATAACACTTCAGCATAAACTTGCAAATTCTGTTTATATCTGGGCGAGATTTTCGCGATCGCAAGTGATCTATTGCTGCCAAAATTTGATTTTTATACTTTATCTCTGACATTTCTGGAAATAAAATAATTTGTGAACAAAACGCATAAAAATTAACTAACAGATTAATGTATTAACTCACCTGAATAAAATCATGCCGCTGGATTTAACTATCCCTCTAAGATATTTTTGCGGCAAAAATAACTTTAATACATTAAGGTACGGTACAAAAGATTTTTTTTTATATTCAACGCTTTTTATAAAATAATGAATTTAACGGGGTAATTAGTATTAATATTAACAAAAATTAGATAAGTTAACAATTATAACAACAAGTACTTAAAAATGTAGTGTATAGTTAAGTATACATAGTCAAGTTATAGAATATAGAAGAAAGCAGAGGCACCAAAGGACCAAATTCTTGTTATGATTGCAGAAGTTGCCAATACTTTTTAAATATTCTAGTTAAAAACTAGCTTTTGCTTGCGATTTCGTCCGAGTGGAATTAATAAAACAATAATAAAATACCCTATGTTACTAAGTGATAACGTAGCCATTTATTGATGAAAGATTTTATGAAATCGCTCAAGTAGTTTTTGTCATTTCAATACATACAAAAATACAAATCTTTCTTCTTTACAGTATAGAAGACAAGAATAAGATGAAAATTTTTACCTAAGTTTATAAATTGCTATTCCGTTATAGTACATAAAAGACATAAAAATCCTAATTACCACAAGTTTTGTTTTGAGTGTTAGATAAAACATATATGAACTTGGCTAAAAGTTAATAACATAAGTAATAAAAGCCAAAACATAACTTTACACAAATAGAGCTTTCAAACAAGTTAATATGATCCTTAAATTATTAGTTAAAATAAATATGTGTGATAAAATCTCTAAATAAATACTTTTCACTAGTTTATAGTAGTCTGTTAGGTCAGATGCATATTGTTTTATTTGACTACCATAGATTTGGAGACTTCGTGACATTTTCATGTCAATGTCAAACGTCAGTCTTGACTTGACTCCCCTTTTCAGAAATCTAAAAATATCCTAATGTTTATTGGACCAATATTATTAAAAATTTGTCACCGCTATAATACCGAAACATTATCATGTCTACTTCAATTATGCTTTCAATGCGCAGCACCTATAGTTGTATAAAATATATACGTTGTTTATACTTTTCTACCCAGATAGAACAACCTGCAAACAAAGTTACCGGTAAGGTAGTAAACGTAGCTATAATTGGAGCCCCTAATTCAGGCAAGAGTACATTAATTAATAAGATTATGGAACGTAAGGTGTGTATAAGGGTTTCTGTAGTTATATACTTTTGAAAAAATGAAACATATAATTTGTAATCTACTAAATGTATACTCTAGCGTACTGTTAACTTCAGGTTGCTCTCGTTTAGTAAATATGTCGATCTTACAGATTTGTGCTGCCTCTAATAAAGTACATACTACAACAAAGTTAGCCAGAGCTATGTGTTATGAAAAAGATACACAAATTATTTTTTTGGATACTCCCGGTGTTGTAAGTGACAAGGAACAAAAGAAGTAAGTTAAAATAAAAAGAAAACATTTTTTATATTCATATACTACAATAACAAAGAGTAATTGGTGCCTGAATCTTCATCTGCATTAAATTAAAAAATATTTTGTTGTCTATGCATTCTAATAGACTATATTCTACATCTACACCTATTTGATATAGATCCATGAAGCTGTTCTGGAGTTACTGGATAACAAATATCTATCATGAAAACTTTTGCATTTATATTACTAAGAAATTGATTGCCACACTCAGTTAAATTATTAAATGTTACATATTAACAAATTTGTGTCCTAAAGTAAAAATTATATCAGTAAATATATTTAATGTTTTGATTTAAATTCTATTTTAAGGTACAAATTACCCGTAGCAATGCTAGGTGCATGTGAAAAAAGTTTACGATGTGCTAATGTTGTTGGTGTAGTACATGATGTGTCCAACAAATGGTCAAGGGACAGCATTCATCAAGATGTCATAAGCATGTTAAATTCAATTGGTAAAATACCAAGCTTTTTGATACTAAATAAAGTTAGTATACATTCTTAATTATACTTTAGGCATATAATAACAATATAATTGTTTCTGTTTATTATAGTAAGATTTTGTTTACACAAGCATTCTTTTTTGCTTGATATTTGTCTTTTTAAACCCCTCGCTTCTATCTTTTTCAATTGTGATTTCTTGTAAGCACTCAAAATGAAATACTATACTTTACAATAATAAGTCTTGTATTAAAACTGATGCCATATAAATAGATATGTGGAAATGCATTTGTTATTTTTAATGTGCATTTAAAAGCACCTTTGCATGGAGGTTAATAATTTTCTAATGCAATGTTATATATTTTTTTTAGGTAGATCAATTAAAATCTAAAAAGCAACTGTTGGCAACAATTCGAAATCTAACAAATGGAGTAATCGCAGGAAGAACTATGCCAAATCCTGATAGGACTCAGTCAACTAAAAGTAAATTACAAAAGGGTTACAGTCATTTCTCTGATGTGTTTCTAGTTTCTGCATTAACAGGGGATGGTGTAGGAGCTATTAAGGTTACTTTTTATTTATTTATTTTTTATTATTAATTTTCTCAAGGAAATAAAGTCAACTTGAAACAAAAGTAATTCTACTTCTTACTGATTTATAAATGCGAAAGTTTAGATAGATGAATATTTTTTAGAGATTGTAGCCTAAACTGCGGAAGGAAATTTGGCATAGATTTAGAGGATAGACAAGAGGAACACAAAGGCTACTTTTTGTTTTTAAATTCGCGTGCCAAAACTAGTAATATGCTTTTTAAATTTTTTTTTTATGCAATTCATTAATATTTCAGGAATATCTTGTATCTAATGCAAAAGTTATGAACTTGCAATATTCTCCGGACTATTGGACAGATCAAACTCCGGAAGCACTAATCGAGGAAACAGTTCGGGCGAAATTTTTAGATTTCCTACCACAAGAAATACCTTACAATTTGAAAACATGTTTGGAATACTACGACGAACTAGAAGATGAGGAAAAAGTTGTCTGTTCAGTTGTTGTTGAATGTCCTTCAGATAGAATAGCCAGGTTAATAAGTGGTGCTGGAGGCGGGAGATTGCAACAAATAAAATCTTACACGAGGAATGATTTAATGGATTTGTTCAAGAAAACGGTAGTTATTGATTTACAATTAAAAGTTAAAAATAAATCTATTGATGATATACAGAACAAGTAAAAATGAGAAATTGCTATTAAGAGTTTAATAAGATTGTATATTTTTGTTTTTATTATTAATAAAAGAGAAAGAAAATTGTTTTGTTTTTATTCTATCTGTATTTAATTAAAAAAATATTACACAATTACTACAAGTGTAATTCCACCCGAGGTCAAGTGAACCACAACACAAGTTATTACGGCAATTACTTGATCATTTATTGTTTTCTCGTTTTAAGAAGCACCAGGATCGATACTTGACTTGAGTAAATATTCAAGTTTCGTATAAAGTAGAAAAGTTAAACCTTATTAAAATGTTAAATTCACTAAATACGTCTTGAAGATAACCTTGTTTTACAATTATACACGTTCGCTGCGCCACAAATTCAAGTTACGTTACTTTCGGGTTCCATTGTAGGTTTGAATCGAGTAAGTTTGTAGTTCAAAACTTTAATAAATAAAATTACATTATCCTCTCGCTTAGCTAGTCATGTTTAACAATACGAGCAGAATGGAGGGAAACTCTGAAGCGAGCGGTTCAAATTAATCGCACAACTTTGTTAAGACTTGCTTGCGGATAGTTAGTTTAAGTTTATGTGACGGTAGTTCGCGTTCTACGTACCTATAATGTGCTAAATGTGTAAATGAATTTCATTACTTAAGCATATTGTACAATGTAAATAAATATGTTGCGTATTACAAACTTCTTCATTTAACGTAAATCTTCAAACATTAACGATTTATATTTTAACTAATGTAAACTAAAATTATTTTTCCCACAGAATAAGTCAGAAGTCTTCTTTCTCTTTCTAAAGTCCACGTTAATACCAAATGCCATGGGAATTCTAGAACACTCTGTAGTTGTAGTTGTAGCAAAGTTTAGAGGGGGCAGGCTTGGTGGACATATAAAGCGTGTTAGATTAACTCCTAATTAAGGTTTATCCTGTGTTTTATTGGTTTTCCCGTCTTAAAAGGAAGTAACAAAAGGTAGATAACAGTAGTCATAAGTAATAGACATGACTGAAATAAGAAATATAGAATATTGTGGCTTTTAAAAAATAAAAAAGATAACATTATTTAATATCTTTTACGCTTTCATTACGACGAGTAAAATACAGTATATATTACTACACAAGCGCCGGAATGAAAGCTCAAGGGCTTTAAGGCTTTAGAATGTAACGATGTTAATGCGTGTCAAAAGAAAATGAACGAGGGAATGGAACGAAGACGAAATATTTATTATTTAACACAATAAAAAAATAAAATTCAGCTAAATTTTCAAAGTTTACATTTTTCATAATTTTCTCTGAAACCAATTTGGCGGATTAATTTTCACTTTGTAAATTTCTAGTTATATGTGTATATTTTTATGTATCATTTAATAATACTTCAATCATAAAAAGATTAAATCTTAGATTTAAACAGAAAATTGTTTTATGAACGGTCGGTTCGTTTTAATTTTATCAACCAGTAAAATTTTATGACTCACTCGAAAACACAGTTTTATGTGACAGACTAATAAATTCCCACGAAACTTGAACCTTCATAGAAATAACTGAGTGTCTCATTCAAACATCGACTTATGAAGATGTATTAAATTTTTAAAGCTCTTTTTATGATAACAGAATTAATTATTAATAAAAAAATAAAGTTCAAAAAGGTTAAGTTGAAAACAAAAATAAGGATTAACTAACTAAAAAATTAAGCAGCACTAACCAATAGGTTTTACCTTTTCAAAGACTAGGCCTTCATTAAATGATTTATATCAAGAAGTTAGCTAGGTAAAAAGTAAGGCTCCTATTCATACGCTACTTCAATACATTCAAGGGTCACGGCTGAGGGTCCCTCTGGTTAGGGTAATGGCTTTATGAGGGTATAAGGGCTGCCAGTTTAATAGACAGAATATATTTCGCAGGACTTTCTAAAAACGTTGTTTCTAGTCAAGATCAAGATAGTTTTGATTAAAAAGCATCTGTGATGGAGCGTTTAAATAACATTTTGAAATTTACACGTAATATTTATATGAGAGTGTCGTGCCATTATAAAGCTTTTAAGCTCTTAAGCTCAGTTGACTCTTAGCGCCTAAAAAGTGACGCCCATCGCATTTTACACAAGTCATTTAAACCGTAATGGAATCGAAAATGATTCCGTTGTATTAAAACGAATGATTATATTTTATGTGTATTACGGTGTGTTCATGAAGATATTATATTAAAAAAAATTCAGCCGGCATGACTAAAAATTGTTTCTTCTCTGAAAAATAAAGCTAAAATTGACAACGTCAGTTAACTATATTAACTAAGAACTCCTATTCTCTCTTCTCTTCTATTCCTATGTCCCCGAAGTGGGGCAGAGGGCGTCCACAGTACGCCGCCAGCTCGCTCTGTCTTGGGCTCTGCGTTGTATCTCGGACCATGACAGCCCGATTACCTTCAAGTCGGCCGCCACTGAACGCCGCCAGGTTTGTTTAGGGCGGCCACGCTTTCGTGTTCCTTGTGGGATCCACTCCAGGGCCTCCCTGGGAATGTGGCTGGGTTCCCGGCGAAGCGTATGGCCAATCCATAACCACTTGCGTCGTTTTATCTGCTGGCCGATCGGCTGCTCTCTACAACGTGTCAGAAGTTCTTCGTTGCGTATCGTTTCTGGCCAGAAGATTCCTAGAATTTGTCTAAAAAAAGAACTCCTATTGCATTATGATAACTATTTCAAAACATTTTAATTGTTATTATCGCCAAGACAATAAATTCTGAAAAATATTTTGATTGCATGTCTAATAAACCAGTCAATTAAGATCGAAACTTGTGTGATTTAAAGGAGGAATAATACATTAAAAACGCTATTTGAGATCTCGAATGGATATCGAAATTGAAGCAGTATGTCGGGAAGCGCGCTCCCGATTTATTGCTCCGGAGATATCAATCCCGATAAAAATAATTCTCTCTTCTCTCATATTTATCTGCGAGTAATATTCAAAGTATTAAAACTCGACTGGGAATATGCTTGAACTTATCTATAAGCTTTTTCAAAAATTGATGCAGCATGTAATTTAGTTGTTGAATATTAGAAGATTTTTTTTACAGTGGTAGAGCCCGCTTTAACATCTTCGCATGAATGGGCTGGCTCACTCGGTGCAATACCACGACCACACAGAAAACAGGCGTGAAGTGGAAGCAATTCCGCGCTTCGTCTGATGAGTGCGGTGCCGAAGGCCTAATTTTAGTCCCTTTCCCTTTCAACCATTTTCTTAAGAAGGAAGGATCTGAAGGAAAAGTGGATTTAACGGTAGAGGAGACGCATAGGAAGGGGAAATGTCCTCTTTACGTGCGTCTCCTCCACCGTCAATTAAGGGTAGGTAAAGCATCTGCAATTGCGGATTTTTATGGATAGCGGTCGCTTTTCATTTCGGTGGATTCAGGTGGCCGCTTGTTCGTTTACCACCATATATTATATAAAAAAAGAATTTTTACCTTTACTTAATTAATTATACCAGTATTAATTTCAGTTTGGTTTGTTATTTGTTGATTATATAATTAAAAAGAATTAAATATCACAAAAGTTGTTTATCCAAAAGTAAAGATGTGATTATATGCCACAGGGAAATACGAGTGATTAATAATTTCCCTTTATTTCTCAACTTTTACCATTCATTATAGTTAGTGAGAAAAGTTTTTTGCTTTTATTGAGATTGTCGATAAGATCGCTATTTTCATAATAATAGTTAGTAAATTTATTAAAAATAAATCTTTAGCAGAAGGTTGTCCCACCAACCCACTCAAATTTACAAATATTAGTCGACGTAGACAGCAAACTGTTACAGTAATCCTAAGTCTATTTGCGTAGTCATATCTAATTTCCATAGAGACGTCCACTGAGTTACGTCAGACGCGTATTACATAAAATTGCTTAGAAAATTGCCAAACGATATTTACTTCTAACTTTTTTACTTATACCTCAAATTGTTACAGTATTATTAAAGTACTTAGTACTTATTGTTATTATTATAAGAATAAAGCCCTTTTTATTGTCTATTTTTGACCGACTTTCCAAAAGAAGGAGGAACTCAAATCATCTGTATGTTATTTTTTTTTGGAATAAACATAGATGCATCTACTAAATTCTTTAAAAAGTTACTTTAAATGGAAATTGATTTAAACTCAGATTGAGTCTCTGCAACTGAGTACATTAACGTTTTTAAATATCCTTTCGCAGATAATTCTATAAATCTATCTATGTATAAAAACTTTCATACTCATTAAGCTATTAAAAATATAATTATTTCTGGTTATAGGTGTTAGATGAGGTCATCAGGCGTTATCATTTTAATCAAAAAAGTAAACCAGTCTTCATTTAAAAATTGAACGTAGAAAATTACACGTTTTCTGTGTGAAAGTCAATATAAAGTTTTCATATAAAAGTAACCTTGTTTGCAATCAGTGAAGTGCTTCAAGAAAATACAAGATAAGAATATTTGATAACGCCTGAGATTTTCGCGAATACTATTCTTTTGAAGCGTATTTTCTCGTATATTTCTTATTCACGATTATTTTATAGTCAGACTATCTCAATAGAACTTACAAACATACGAATCAGTTGTCTAGCACGAAAATTTAAAAGTATTGGTATCGACATTGACAAAGTTATAAAATGTGTGCAGCGCTGTGCAGATTAGGCGGACGTAACGCACCTAGTATAATTAAATTTTAATTATACATACATTAAAGACTAACGTTCTAAGTCAGTCTGATAAAATGAGTAATCACAAGTATACAGTACGTGATAGAATTGTCCTAGATGTTAAAATAATAAATAACAGACATAACTGTTTGTTACTGATTACTTCGCTTGGCAATAATCCATTTTGCCCGCATGACTGTTGAGTTTCTAAAAAGAGATTGAAATAAAAGAAATGTAGTATTTGTTGAAAGTATATTAAACTAATAACTTATCTTTCCAATGAAATTATGTCAATTATGGTTTTTTGACTCTATTATGTAGCTTACTAGTTGTTACTCACAGATAAATTACCTTTCTAATGGCGGAAGAATTTTTAAATCAGCCCAGTAATTTTTGCGCTAATCAAATACATACAAAAATACAAAAATCTATAAATACAAATCTTTCCTCTTTATAATATTAGTATAGATATAGATATTGACAGTTTTAGAAAGGGTCTTACAATTTAATAAAGAAATATTGCAAAAATCGTGCTTTAATTTTTATTTAATGAAAGTCATAAGGATTGAAAAATGGGCTATAAATTCATTTGTTCATCCATAAAATGAAAGGGAAGCTTTATTACAAAGAACTAATTACGTCAGGTACATTCTAACTTAACCTTTCGTTTATCGCTTTGAAATTTTTATCTTCATTTTAATCTTTTATCGTCGTCATCCGACCTACTTTGAACGGAATAAAAAGATTAGTGTTTGTTTTTAATCCGACATTACTTTTGTAGTAAAGCTTCGACTTTTCGACAAATCGATAGTGAAAATTTCAAGGACGCTCTGTATTTGGGGAGATTTTTACGAGAGACTTATAAAAGACATATAAATAAACATAACAATATAAGATATCAAACTAAAAGTCATTTCTTTTACGACTGATTTTCTAAATTATACGAGTATAAAAAAGTGCCAATCGAGCAACCGGCCACGGGAATTTTCCAAAATAACGAAACTATCTTTGCCCTTAGGCATCGGCAGTTGCAGATGTGTTGCACCTTTTATTAACAGAGAAGGGGGCGCACAGACAGAGAGTATTTCCCCTATTTATGCATCCCATCCCCCACTAAATCCACATCCCTTCAAATCCTAACACGAAAAGGGTGGAAAGGTGATGAAGAACAAATTAGACTACCGCCAATTCGCGCCTGTCTTCTGTTTGTCTTGTGCACTGCGCGAGCCAGCCCATTTACGTAGAGATGCGGCGGGTACTACCACTGTAAATATATTTAAATTGCTACTACCGGTTGAATATGGAGTTCTGTAGAATAAATTATTTTTACTTATTTTTTTTTATTATTTCATTTTTATACTGAATCCGAATTAAATACATTTAGCATTAGTTACAGAGGAAGAAATTTAATTTAAAAATATTACGCTTCATCCTCTAAAGATTATCAAGAGGGATAAAAAAATGGAACGGTGCAAAGAGAAAGGTATTACTTAACTTTGTGACTTTTTATAAAAAAAATATCTTCAAGAAAGTTTACCCTCAATCTATGTACATTTTATACATTCATGAAGCTCTTACGAGAGAAGGTTTGCGTCTTTAGTGCCTCTTGTTTGAATTATGATTTCTATATTAAAAAAAGTGTATGAAACACTACTTTCATACTTCATAATCAGAAATTAAGTTCTTTTATCGGTATTGTAGTACGTGAACAAAGTATTAAAGAATATTTTAAAACGAGAAAGAGCTTTAGCTTCATTCCTTTGTTCTGCAATATTTTTATAATTGGGAATAAAAAAATCTAAGCTAACAACTTTTTTCAGCTCACAATTGTTAGTTAGTTTTTTTAATTTCGAAACTTTTTCTTTTTTTAAATTCTACTCAAATCCTTCTTTACATAATGTAATATCGAAAATCTGACCATTATGCTGACCAGATTTTTATCTACTGAATTAGCTTTCAAATGACGTTTTTGTTTCCTAATGGTAATGTAAACAAAACGTAAGTATGTATGTTAGAATTTATTGTATAGAAAACACAAAGGCAAATATCTGTTAAAAAATACAGACTCCTTTTCCCCTTATATAAAAGTTATTGACACTTTTTTTCTCGTTTAACTTTACCGTAAACATCTAAGAAGTTATGAATGAGTGTTCTTAAGAATGACGACCGCTGGAAAAATGAAATGATAGATAATATTTTTTCATCTAAGTTTTATAACAACTTAATGTAACAGTGTAAAAAAGAAAAACTAATCTATACATATAATAAAATTGGAGTGTCCGTTTATAATATCAAAAGAAAAATTCCAGATTTTGGGAAGGTGATGTATTTGCATTGCTGATGACTACGTGTTCCGTATCGGCTGGGCCGACATCGACTGGACTTTCACTGTAGGGTAGCTGACGTAGTCGGGCATATTATTGGCTGCTTATTTATGTTCATATTGTGTAGACGAAGTCGCGGGCAACAGCTAGTTTAACACAAACATCTAAAGTGTTTCTTAGTATTCGAGACATATGTTCACAAGTGTACTCAACATTGATACTCGTATCTTATGAGTTAAGATTACATGAAGTTTGAACGATATCGATTGTATTTGAAGACAAACTGAGCTTAACGAGATATTCATCCAATTTGGAAATCTTCGCCAGAAACTTGACACACGTACTCACGCTAATGGAGAGTAAATATTAAGATTGTCTAAGACTGTATTAAGTAATTATATTGAGTGATGTTTTAACACCCTTTGTTAATTAATTCATTATCCATTAGGGGCGATAATTGCATCTTGTCGTAGATATGTCTGTCTATTCCGTTTTTGCAACTGTACTCTTATTTTATCATTCAAAAAACTAATGTTCAAAACGCAAATGGCTATCCTCATTATTCTTTTTAATTTATCAAACTATACAATTTGTATTGTAGATATAATGTGATCAATTATTATTTGAATAACGAAAGCTCAGCCATTTATATTTATTCTTCACTAGCTTTCGCCCGCAACTCTGTCCGTATGGAATTTTTAATTAGTGAGTCTATGTGTTCTTCTAGACTATCCTCTACATCCGACGACATTTAGTCGAAAATCGTTATGCCTAAAGGCTTCAAACTCTAACAAACATGCATCCATCTAAACTTTCGCATTCATATTATTAGTATGAACTATGAATTGTTTCAAATCTTAAATGGTTGTGTTCCCTTCATTACATTTAAGTTAACATAAAACTGTTGATCTCCAATTTCTCATACTTGTTTTACAGCACCAGTGCTTGTCGGACTTATACAAACTTTGTTTACACGAAGCAAGTTTTCTAGTTATTCTCGCCACAGATCTTGCCACAAATGAGCTACGAAGTTCAGACAATGCTTTGTTTCTTGATTATCTAAACCATTGAATTTGAAAAATTAATTAAAACTATAACAAAATTATTTAAACCTCACTGACCTTCTTATTACCAACATGAAAATAACATAATCTGACAGTCCATTTATAGTTATGTTTTTATTAGTCAATGAGGTTTCATAACGTAATAATAAAATATGTAGTTTTTTTACGGCCGCTAAATGAGACATTAAAAGGAACCAATAATGTAGAGTTTGGTCCACTCCACCTCACAGCTTTGTACTGTAAGCCTAGCTGTTAAGTCATTCGCTCTACTGAACCGAATCCACGCTAGCTTGTATCATTTGGTTCGTTTCGGTTTCATTTAGCTTTCGTGTCAGTGACTCAGGGCTAAGTTTGCGCTGTTATGGATCATTTTATGCGATGAATTGACGAAAATAGAACACTAAATATTCATTCAATTACATCTTGATTCGGCGAACAAGCAATAGTTGAATTTGTAATGTTGGTATATAGGTCAAAGGGTTATAGAAAAGACAAACGAGGATTAATCTAATACTCAAGAAGTTCTAGGACTTAGTCAGCTACTAATTGCCTTAGCTTTGGGAGCTTTAATGTTTGAATTTGTTCAATGGCAGTATTTATGTACGATTTGTTCTTACAAATCAATTAATTAGATATAGTAGGATAGTTATTAAAAACATTACAAAGTACGTTATTATTGATTTAATATGATTTTGATTTTGAGTAACGGGCACTAAGATTTTTGGATTAAAAAAAATAGTCACATAAATTTCAAAACATACCGTGTGTCGGTGCTGTATGTTTTTTATTATCTATGTGTGCTTTAAAGAAATCTTTCTACATATACGTTTTAAAGTACCTAGACTTTATAAACACTAAGGGACCTTTTCTTTCGATTAATTTCCGGTGTAGACGGATAATGATCTAGTCTTTATCGAAAAGACTAACGCGGGTGAAAGTTTCACCTTTAAAATATACTTTAGTGGAGGGATAGGGACTTGAAGCAACTTAGATAGCACAAAGAAAGCAGTCTTAGTTAAATAACAAAATATTTTGTACCAAAAGACTTCAATAGATAATATTATTCCATTTAAATTAAAAAAAAAAACGCATGGTTATAAAAACATAATCATTCTAGATTTGCACTTAATGTTATATTCGAAGAAGATAATCAGACTACCAATTGTAGTTAATATTTTTTAGATAAGACATGTTATTTAATTAACATTACAGTGACTAACTTGCGCTCGCGACTCCGACCGCGTGAAATTAAAAAAAGCAAAGCAATAAACGTTCTTCCAGACTATCCCGTAAATCTGTGCGAAATTTCATCGCCATCCGTTCAGCAGTTTAGGCTACATACTCTTACTAACAAACATCCATCCATCTAAACTTTCGCATTTATAATATTAGTAAAATTTATATGTAGTTTGCTTTGAGGAACATTTTTATTATAAAAACACTGATCACATAAAATCTAAGTTTAATATAGAAATACAAAAAATGCTTAATATAATCGTTCCCGACAAGTTTCACGCGAAAACATCAAACAACAACAGCGTAGTTTCGAAGCTTCATTTTAGTTTTGTAATATTCTTTTCCAATGTATTTCTTTGATTAAAACTTTCTGAATATATTTTATAACTTAAAATTATAGCTAAACCGAAGTACCTACTATTGGTAACTTATTTTTTAATTAACTTAAGATATATTACATTTACTACATATTTCATATATAAAAGTAACTAATACTTTTCACTTGAACCTCATCAAATCAAATTTGCTATAGATGTAGATGATTGTCTGGAAGAACACAACGGCTACGCACTTTTTAACTTTGCGAAAGTTTAGATGGATGGATGTTTGTTAGAGTTTGCAGGCTAAACAGAAAATCGCGATGAAATCTAGTATAGATGTACAGGATACTCTGGAAGAACACATAGGCTATTTACTTTTTTTAAGTCCACACGGACGGAGTCGCGGGCAAAAGCTATTAATATAATAAATAAGGTGGCAAACAAGCTAGAGGTCATTAAAACTCCCAAAAAAATGAAGCGACCGCTGTCAATAGACATCCACATTGACTCAACAGACGACGCAGAAAGAGGATATTACCTCTGCCTAAGCGTTCCCTCCCCCGTCAAATGGACTTCTACATCTGTTTATATTCAAAGATTGAGTAACAATATGACCTTTTAATGCCCCCCACGAGACGTATCTCCTAGATAATGGATTCAATGGAGAAGGTGAAGTGTGACGTAAACTTTCAATGATAAATTAACTGTGTATGGAAGATATCTGAGTCGTTAACTCCAATATTTCGTATTCAAAATGAAAATTATGATTGATGAGGCCCTTAGAGTATACAGAAAGTTACGTGACACACGTCCCATTGTAGGAAACGACTGAAATATGTCTCAGCTGCTCCCTGCAAGCTGGAGGCCGCATCAGCTGAGCCTTCTCCTTTTGGCCGAGAACTAATTTTTTTTTTTATAAGTTCTGTAAATTTTATTTTGTTGTTATTTTTTGTGTTTTTGTATTTTTCTTGGTCAATAAATAGTGTTTTAATTTATTTTATTTCTTTAAATATTAAAAATTATTCACACTAGTCATGTTAAAATATTTTCTATATTGGTCACGCTCAAGCTCAAGGTCTTTAAGGTCAAGAATAAAAATAATCTTAGCTATAAATGTAAATATCGATTTAGAGAACGTATTATTGTAGACTAGATTTGAAATAGCAAACATCTTAGAAAGCTGATTTGAAATGTACTTTTTTAAACGTCTTCTATAACTGAAGGAAATGTACACAATAAACTATTTAATATTCCGAATTACAATGATTTATTTGCACGTATTTCCATTTGTAATTATGCTTTAATAATTGTCGTTGCGTAAATATTTTGTTATTACTCGAACTGTTTGCAAATTTAATTTTCGTCACGCTGAATGGAAGTGCAAACATTATTGTTGAGGAAATCATATTAAATATACTTTTATTAAAGCCTCAATGGTTGATATTTCATATAAATAATTTTATTAGTTAACTATATCTCCATTTATTTAGTAAAACGAGAGCGAATTTCAAAAGCAGATCATTTGATTTTAGAGCGCTCGTACACCTTTGATTAAACTATTGCACAACTATTGTGCGATTGTTGATTGTCGATTGTTTCGCAGCAGATTCAACTGTTTGTTGCACAACTAAAGATCGAGTAGTGTGCGCACCTCCGTATAAGGTCATAGGATTTAAAGCGCGACTAAACAGTTCTGCGATAGTTTAGTCAAAGGTGTGCGCGCGCTCTTATAGTAATGGAGACTTCTAACTATGAACGATGGAAATAATTAAAATAAGTACATTATGATTCACAAATAAAAATATATCTAATACTCAGTACTATTATTTCTGTTATAATGTAACGATTTAAATTCTATATCCCAAGTTAACCAAGAAATAAAAGTAGTACGTGACTTGAAATAACATTAGCAGGCATTTAAGTTTGATTGCCTCTTGAAATAGGAAAAGGTAATACTGTAATTAAGCAATAACCTTTATAATTACTCTATTGTAGGTTACGACGATTGTACAACATACCTAGCCAGATATTTTTAATTTACTATTGGCCGAATATTGAAACGAATTTTAACACTTCTTTACTGTCTTTTTGACCGACTTCCCAAAAGAAGGAGGTCAATTCGTCACATTAAAAAAAAATACAGACGAGTCAATTCGTCTGTATTTTTTTAATGTGTCTTACGGCATAATTCCGCCGCTTCTGGACCGATTTTGATAATCTTTTTTTATCCGGAAGGTAGTGCTTGCAGGTGGGTCCTATTTTTTGTTTGATTTTTGTTTCGTCACACCTTCGCTCAGTCTGACGTCAAATTTGAAATAGAACTTGTAACTCAAGCGTGGTCTTTTTTAAGGCGCTGTTTTAGATTCAAATATCGTTTCGTGATTGTTTTGTCAGACAGAACGAAAAAACTAACTATCTGTACGTCACGACAGTTTAATACTACGGTTAGAACATCCGAAACACAAGGATAAATCCCTCGCAATACAACATTTAATTACACTATGATTGATATGAGGGTAATTGCCTCGTATTTCATTAAATGTGATTGATACAATGGGGGTATTACGTACAGAGGAAAAGATAATTTTTTTCGCTATTATCCGGTCATGAATTCACGTAATGTGCTCTGGTGTGCTGTTATCTTTACATTTTCATCTCTTAATGGCAATTTAAAGTAGAAAAATAATTTTATCTAAAACATTTATTAAGTATATCTTACTTGTACTATAAATGGGAAAGTTTAGGTGGATGGATGTTTCTTAGCCTAAATGGCTGAATGGATCTCGATCAAATTTGGTATAGCCTGGAAGAACACATAGGCTACTCACTTTTGTTTTTATTTAATTCCACGCGGACGAAATCGCGATCGAAAGCTAGTTTTTATAAGTTTACATATAACTTTAACATTTTATGCGGCATACACATAATTAATATTTACTTTTAGAAGTGTAAAAAAAAAAGATATTTTTTTCCAGGTGATGCAGATTTATATGCAACAAATGATTCTATTAAAATATCGGTAGGTAGGTCCAAGAAATACAAACGTATTTTAACTTAAATGATTTTGATTCGTTTCCGCGGAACTCGTTATGGAATATCTCGAGGGTCGTATGTGAGCCGAAACGTTGGCGATTAACCCTTCCCAACTCCAGTTAGAATCGAAAAGTTTTATTGATCGTATCATGTTAACTCTACATTTCGTTCTCAAACTAAAATCGTTTAGAATATATCCATATTCACCTTTTATAATAACTTATATGTTATTCTATTTGTTGTCTGCAACTTAATCCGCGTGGAATGAAAGAAAATATTAAAATAAACGCGTTCTAAATCAATACCGAACACCTAAATCGACGCAGTCGTTCTATAGATACACTTTAACAAACATCCATCTATGTTTTAGCATTCGCAACATTAGTAAAAGCCTATTTCTCTGCGCAAAAAAATATTAAAGCGATTTAAGTAAAAGTGTGTTTATAAACATACTAGCTTTCGCCCGCGACTCCGTCCGTGTGGAATTAAAAAAAAACAAAAGTGAGTAGCCTATGTCTTCTTCCAGACTATCCTCCACATCTATACCAAATTTCATCGAAATCCGTTCAGCCGTTTAGGCTACAAACTCTAACATCCATCCATCCATCTAAACTTTCGCTTTTATAATATTAGTAAGATTATCCCAGTTTTATAAACTTCTGTCCTAATAATAAAAAAAAATATCCCAATTTCTATAAATAAAATATCATAATAAATAATGAAATTCTTCAAACATTTTAACGTGATATCATCGGATTTATAAATATAACTGAGGTGCTTTTATCCCGTCCTTAAATATTTAATATCTTTGACCACTCGTGTTGCGAAAATTCCCGTCGGTCTAATTACGTGCGTAACCGTTCCAAAACTTCAATACCAATATACAAAATGTTTCATCAAAATTCTCATGGAGCTTATTCGTTAATGAATATTAAACAAATGTACAAAAATAAGTCATAACTAAAAAACATATAAATCTATACTAATATTGTCAAGAAGTGTTAAGATTGAATGTGATGTGTGTGAAGACAACAAAGGTAATGGAAGACCGAAGAAAGTATGGATGGATTGTGTGAAAGAGGATATGCTTAAGAAAGTAGTGGATTCAGATATGACGGCTGATAGAGATGTATGGAAGAGCAGCACATACTGTTCCGACCCTCCGTAAGGAATAAGGGCAAGTGGATGATGATAATACTAGAAGAAACATTTGTATGTTTTTATATGTATCGGAATAACTCAAAAACTACTGGGGCAATTTTAAAAATTCATACACAATTAAAAAGCTATGTTATCACTGAGTAACAAAGGCTATGTCTTTTTACTACTTTTCTATACCACGTAAAGGAAGTAAATATAATATTGTTACAAAATAATAGAAACGGAAGTAGTAGTGGGGGGTAGTTTTATAAAAGTCTTTGCAAGGAGTGAGGCGCTTTCAGTCGCTTAGTGGCTGTCGCTTAGACAGTTGCACTCAGTCGTTTAGACTCAGTCGCTTAGACGTCACTCAGTCGCTTAGTGGCTGTCGCTTAGACAGTTGCACTCAGTCGTTTAGACTCAGTCGCTTAGTGGCTGTCGCTTAGACAGTTGCACTCAGTCGCTTAGACGTCACTCAGTCGCTAACAAGCTCTCTAGGCGTCAGTACCTCAGTTGCTTCAGGAGCTCAGTAGCTCAGTACATTTCTGGTCGTCATCATGGAACGTTCGAAATCTTTTACGTAGTTGCCTTAATGTATTCGTTTTATAATAATTCACCAGTATTGCTCATATTACCGCTCGACTGTCATATTTTTTAAAAAGTCATTCATATCGAAATTTATAACAATATTATATATTTGAATAAAAGCGTCGTCTGTTGATAGAAGCGATAGACGACGCTGGCACTCTTTCGTGTCGGAGGCCAAGACCCACTATGGGTCGCTACGCTAACGCAGTAAGTAAATATATATTTGATTATTAAACAAGTTAATCCTGTCTATCTACTCTTTATTTTATATATTTCTCACGTTCAATTGAATACATTTTACTTCGTAGATAAGTAAAGACTATGATGTAATTTACAACTTAAACTTATCTACTGAATTATTCATCCTTTGAACGCGCTTACAGATTTGTAGATCCTTATGAGCAGAAATTGTTTTATGCTTGGAAAATCTATTATAGACATTAATTTGTGAACGTCACATTACTTTGAAGTTGGAATTTAAAAATTATAACACGTAACTTTATGTTTAACTAGCTTTCGCCCGCGACTCCATCCGCGTGGAATTAAAAAAAAATCAAAAGTGTACAAGTAGTCTATGTCTTCTTACAGACTATCCTCTACATCTATACCAAATTTGATCGAAATCTGTTCAGCCGTTTAGGCTACAAACTCCAATACAATAACAAACATCCATCCATCCATCTAAATTTTCGCATTTATAATATTAGCATGAAAGTAAGTATATTAGTATGATAGTATGATTTCGTTCGATATTTAATTTCCTGACCCTTCACAATTACAAACGGATGTTGATTTTCGGTTACTTCCGTTATTATTAACTTAAGTGGCAATGAAAATTTAAAGTAATAAATCACTTCCTTTGGCTATGTTAAGGTCTTAAAACCCACAGCGGGATCTTAATGGTTATTGTAACATGAAATATATTGCGTTCTCACGAGCGAGTATTAAACACTTGTCTCTTGAGCTTCATTAATCACATTCACTTTACACAAGATATCTTCTTCACACAACATTTTACGAAATCTATCTATATCTACACTATTATAATAAAGCGTAAACACACACTACTTTGTAGCAAAAGATGTCAGCAATAACAGCATATTTTTGAATAACTCTTTCTTTAATAAAAAGCCCTTTACTTACCACGCTTTAGGTTATATAATTTCGCGCTATTAAACTTAGGGGGTAATAAATTGAATAAAAAACCTAATGTGGGAAAGCTATAAGCTACAAGCTGCCAACATCAAGGAAGTAAGATTACAATGGTTTGTTATGTCATTTTGACAGTTGCAATTGATAATTTGATAAATGTAAACAATAAAATAAAGTCTTTTTAATTTCATGCGGATGAAGTCGCACGAGAACAGCTAGTTATTTTATAAATAGACATTAAAGACAAGTCTATTGAACCTTTGAATATTATTTATTGTAAGGTAAATTAGGGATATAATTGTCCCGATTTCGATATATTTTCTTTAAGATATCCACAAATATTCAGATAAAATGCCTGGTTGAGTGGCACTGTCTCATTTACCGTACAAGTTATTCAAGTTTAGAAAAGTTGTTTACATACTTTTATGCTATAGAAAAGTTGAACAGAACTTGGTTACCTCACTTTTTCTTGTAAAACTTTCTAAATGGGGAGTCGGCCTTTTGTTACATAAACGTTTTGATAAGGGTAAGAGTTCAGAGTTTAAAAGGAATAAAAGTAAATTTTATGTACACCAATTTTAATTGCTTTCTAAATCAAACTGTTTAAAAGAATAGATATTTTACAGGTATTTTGGTGATCGTAACTCGTAGTATGTTAATCAAATTTCTCTATTATATTTTGTTGGCCACCAATTTAGCAAGATATGCTGGTGTATTATAACATGACTGATGTTCTAATTCGCTAGACGTCTCTGTGGAAATTAGATGCAAGAAGACGAATGGAGTTAAGATTACCATTGTAAATCGTATACATTTCGTAAGCCGTCGGCGTTGTGCTTAAGCTATTAATCTCAAACCAATTAAACTAAATAATTTATGCTACTCCAAATATTTGTATATTATTTTAATCAGATACGTCCATTTTTAACTCCTTTTGACTATATCATCATCCACTTGCCCTTATGGCCTTATGGAGGGTCGGCACAGTATGTGCTGCTCTTCCATACATCTCTATCAGCCGTCATATCTGAATCCACTCCTTTCTTAAGCATATCTTCCTTCACACAATCCATCCATACTTTCTTCGGTCTTCCTCTTCCTTTGTATCCATCCACATTCAATCTCAACACATTCTGGTTTATGTCCCCATCATTTCGTCGCATAATATGTCCATACCACGCTAACCTTTTGACTATAGACCTGGCGAAAATATAGTTAGTTAGTAGTTGAGAGTAAAAAACTACAGAAATCATTAAAATTTTGAAAAGTTTATACGATAAAAAGTTTGGGAATCTCTGCTTTAAACTGATATCACCCAATAGTTATGATACAGTTAGAATGAACATAGTTTAGAATGCCTTCATAGGAATAAAAGAATTTTAATTTTGTGTTTCTTCCAATGAAATCAAGGTTAGGTTAGTAGTTATTCTTTGACCTTCGTTTATGTCACCTTCAATTTTATGTTCGTGAGACACTTTTTATTACGTTGAATAATAAATTGCGAACCTCTCCGGATCTCCTCCATTTAGATAGGACAAAATGTAAATATTTTTGTTAGATTGTATCAGTTTATAAAAATGCTTTATATTTTATGAAAATAATTATTATAACTAGTCGATTAGAACTTAGTATAATGTTTTTTAACTACCACTACGTGGTGACTTCGCAATAGTGTTATTTTTAATTTATTTATGTTATGTAGGAATTATGTAATAATTTAATGGTGAAAATTTTGATTCTCCGAAAAAAAAACTAGCAATCTTTATAATATTCCTGTAGATTGAATATCCAGATGATTTTATCACAAAGCATTATGGAAAAGACAAACGGGGTCAAATCTACGTTCAAGAACTTCTCCAACTTAGTTTTAGATTACTAATGGACTTAGCGGAGAAACTTCCCATTGAAATTAGTTCAAATTTAACTGTGTTTTCTTGTTACGTTTATAAATTTAATATTGTTCTGATTAAACATACCGCGGGTTCTCATTTTTTATAGAAAATAATATTTAGTCGAATATAAAAATAAAAGTTACACGAGATATTATTTGTTTTAGAGCATTATTTATTTTGAAATTAAAATCACATGATTTACGTACGTGTCCTAAAGCTATCAGTGTTGCAATAGTAGGAATTGGTTTCTATTCACCAAGCTTATTACATTTTAAACGTGACTGGAGGTCGGTCTGTTGCCTTGTACTGGATACAAATTACTCCACGTATTTTCTTTCTTTAGAAGCTGAAAATGACTTCGTAGGAAAGATTTGTACAAGCCAGTTGAAAGACAAAAAATAAGATCTAAAATCTTGAAAAAATACTATTATCAAAATAAATAAGTACTACGACATATGTCAAACTTGCATTTAATATTTTTTTTATTTCAAACTAGCTGTTCCCGTGAGGCTTCATCCGTATGAAATTATGAAAATTTTATTTCATTATTTACATTTGTCAAATTATCAATTGCAAATGTCAAAAAGAAATGACATGACAAACCTTTGCAATCTTTCTTTCTTGATGTTAGCAGCAACTTATGGTCTCTTTCCCACATTAGAGTTTTTATCCAAAATATTTAAGTTTAATGGCGTGAAAAAATGTAGCCTAAAGCGTGACGTAATTGTAGGGCTTTTTATTAAAAAAGAATTATTCAAAAATATGCTGTTATTGCTGACATCTTAGGCAACAAAGAAATGTGTGTTTGCGCTTTATTATAATAGTAAAGATAATAATCTAATTTTTATTATAAGAATTTATTGATTAATAATGTTTAACCTCCTTTAAGCTTAAAGGATTGTATTATACGAGTATTAACCTCATTAAGTTTGCTGGATGTGTAATTTTGTTTAATATCAAATTATTTATTAAAACATTTGTTTTATTAAAATAATAAACGTTTAGAGAAAAATTCGTAACTATAGTATTACTCTGTAATGAGGTTCACTGGTATAGTGCGTTTCAAATTTTTTGGCGGCTTACCTTAAGCTGCGTGATGTGCAGTTCTTCCGCATCACGCTACGCCCCGTTACACCTAAAATAGCGTTTTGCACTCGTACGTTTCCCAGAGCTGCCAAAATATTTGGAAAATACAATACATGATAATAAGTATCCTCAAAGCCCTTATACTACGGAACCAGCACAAAAGAACCGATGAAGATTGAGATATTTCTAGTAAAAAAGGCTTAACAGGTATTCGTATATTTGTAATAAATTAATATTGATTGCACGGTAGCCATATTTACTGCATTCCACCAAAGCATAAGTCAATTTACTAAACTATACCTCAATAAACACAATCGTGTAGACGGCCTTTATAGAAGACGTAGAATATCCTCTTGTTAGCTTAATAGCCTTATAGGTGTATCTCAATAGAATGGATATTTTGAATAGTTTACCTACCGAATATGCATTTGTTGACATAGTAGATTGATACATGTTACTAATCTTGGCTTTACGGTACCTATTACCATAGTGTAAGGTTTACTTTTGATAAACAAACATACTTCATACTCACACTAATATAAATACGAAAGCTTAAATGGACAGATCTGGATAAAATTTGGCATAGATATAGCACGTAGTCTGGAAGAACATATAGGCTACTTTCTTTTGTTTTCTTTTTATTTCCACGCGAACTGTATCGCGGGCAAAACCTAGTATTGATATAAATTTTTTTTATAACATAAGGTGGCAAACGAGCAAGCGGCCACCTGAATCCGCCATAATAGCTAAGCGACCGCTGCCCATAGACATCCGCGATCGCAGATGCGTTGCCTACCCTTATCCGACGGAGGAGGAGACGCACATAAAGAGGATAGTGCCCCTTCCTATGCATCTCCTTCACCGTCAAATCCACTTCCCCTTCCCATCCTCTCTTTATAAGAAAAGGGTGGTGAAGAGAAAGGGACTTAAATTAGGCCTCCGGCACCACACTCATCAGACGAAACACGGAATTGCTTCCACTTCACGCCAGTCTTCTGTGTGGTCGTGGTATTACACCGGGCGTGCCGGCCCATTCGTGCTAAGATGTTAAAGCGGGAACTACCACTGTTAAAAAATATAAAACATGTTACTTATATTTGAATGATTATGAGATAAGTGACATGTTTTTAAGCATGTGTTTCGACAGTTAAAACTCAAGGTAATAAAAAAGCTTATGCGCTCAACATTAAGGTTATTACGTAATTATTATCGCTAGCAAATAGCGAACATTAAGCAAACCATGATGACGCTTGCCCGCCGCAAATCCATTAATGTGTTGTGAATGTCAGCCAATATAGCTAATCACAAAATACCGATAATTCATAATACTGAATACCAATAGCTTCAAAAACATTTTATATTTAGTACACATACTAAATTCCTACATTAACATAATTTACTAGGCATACCTTTATCGTTGGATTATTCCCAACCGTCACCCGGCTCTGTCCCCACGTGGGAACAGATGAGAATATAAAGTTTCATCTATCCCACCTTATGCGACGAGGAGACGGTTGGAGCTGACAGATGGAACTGTTATGAAACAAAATATGTTTTACAACAGTTGCATCTGTCACCTTATAGGTGATAGTGGGACTGAAAGGTGTGTCGAAAGAAACTTTTTACTCACATGTGGGGACAGAGCGGTGTGACGGTTGGGAATGATCATTGTCGTTCTATCTATTAACGTAATTTTATAAATATTTTACTTAAAAGTTTGCTAGAAATAAAAAAAAAGAAAAATAAATCTAGTTAGATGCTGCTGTGACTAGCGGATGATATTAACTATATCGTTCTACCCTTAGGGTAAGATAAATGTTGCCCTTAACGGTTACAGTGACATGAAATGTCTCCGTCTCCAGGGCTTGATTAATCCGCACATAACGGCTCTTCCGTAGTATATTCTACGTTAAATATTTTATGAGCCTAATTAATTTTGACAACGTGGCCTACTAGGAAGCTTCCGGAAGTCAATGGTTGCGATAAAGCCCTAATGATGGCTTACAAAAAATTACTTCATCATTTATATGAAACAGTTAATAAATAAGACTCAATTCTATTTTACAATAAAACAAATGTATTATTTTCTTTACAAAATTTGTTAATTTTAAGATTTTCCTAGTTTTACTTTTATCAAATTTTCTTTGAATGTTTTTTCTTTTATAGGTTGTTCCCATTTTGTTTAAATATACAAGTACGCCTTCTAGAAAACTTGTATCTATCTATATAGAATCTATATTTGTTTTGCTCCGAAGGAAATCTCTTGAATATTTTATTATACCTGTGCATCCGACCCTTATCCGATTTAATCATGAAACCTTTACATCACAGCTTTTATTCAAATAACTAAAATAGACGATAGAATTATATATGGTCACCTAAATAATGTGTTAAGTAATCTTAGTTTTTTATATTTACAAATAGGCTAAGATCCAAAGCGTTTTTCCTTCCCTCATCAGATTTCCTGATAAAACCTACATAACATGAAAGAGCACATTTTTTAAACATGCTGTAACCGGGTTGCCCAATCCTAGCCTGGCAAGGCTATGTTTAATTGATCTCTGAAATGGTCAATTTTTGGAGGAAAACGTCGTGTATTAGATTTAATACTCAATGCCATAGTATAATATTTTTATTAGAAAACGTAGTTTTCTAATAAAAATATGGTTTACGTATTCAATATTGCCATGGTTAAAACATTTGTCAAAAATGTATACGTAAATGTTATTCGTGTATCAAAAGCAACAATTTTGAATTTAACATCGTACCTATAAAAATGGAGCTTTGCCAAACAAAGCAATCAACAAATACATAGTCATGTCAATACCAATAATTTTAAAATGTCGAACCATCGTATATCAATATTGCTGAAATAATAAATTGTTGAAATATGAGCCACATGTTATTTCCACCATTTTTATACAACTATTAAATGCATGGTTTACAAATTCTTACGAATACTATTGTAACGATATTTCTACATGTTTATTGTTTATAGCTGTTACTCGCAAACTCATCAGCGTGGGATTAAAAATAATAAAAAACGTAACTAGTCTATGTTACTCACAGGTAAGTTAACTTTCTAACAATAAAGCAATTTTTAAAATCACCTTAGTAATTTTTGATGTATTTCAATACACACAAAAATACAAATCTTTCTTCTTTATAATATTAGCTGTACTAATGTGTTTTAAATGTTTTTTTAATTATCAGATTATGTTGTTACTTTCTATACAAAAGTATTTCTACCCAAATGTTTACGTTACTACTACTTAATTACCACTAATAACATAGAAACAAGGGTCTTATATTTCTCTATTAACAATTATTACAATTTAAACTAGAACTATAGTAAAGTCGTACCTCATTTAAAGTACGACTCCTGGTTGTATTTCCTTCGTAACAACAGTTTGTAATGCTTTAGTTCTTTATAATGATGCGTGTGGGAGCGTGCGTACATCAGCAGATTGTAACGGGCACCTAAACTAATCGCTCCCTAGAGACATATTAGTTAGAAATTAAGTCAATTATATCTCGGGCTTAATTTTAGCAGATAAACGATTATACTGCGGTTTTGTAGTAGAAATAAATGCTTAACGAGCTGTCTCCCGAAAACTTCGTTAGGGCAAATTTAGGCTACCCGTTACACTATTTTGACAGCGCGGAATTAAAAAAAAATTAACTTATAATATGCCTATCTATGTCAGATACCCATCAGTGAAAGTCCCGTCAAAATTGACGCAGTCGTTTCCGAGATTTGTTCCGGACAAACGCGGTCTGCGGACAGACAGACAACGCAAATACATCATTTTCCCGAAATCTGGAATATTTCTTTTGATATTACAGACACTCCAATTTTATTACACGTATAGATGACTTAGATGAATGAGCACAAAGATATGTACTTTTTTTAACAGTTTGTTAACACTATTTAAGATATAAAACCTTTTGTCACACAAGACTAGCGGCTATATAAAATTGACTTACCGACTGGAATCTTCCTATTAAGGAAAATGAAACGTTTCCGCAAACAAGCTCTGGCTATAGATTAACTATGGAATAATAGAAGCTCTGACACTAGGTATTTAGTTCCAATAAAAATAGAATAAAGAAAATTTATTTTCTTTTACTATTTTTTTAGTACCAGGAATTTATTTTCTGGAATTATTTCAATAGTGGTAGAGCCCGCTTTAACATCTTAGCACGAATGGGCCGGTTCGCCTGGTGTAATACCACGACCACACAGAAAACAGACGTGAAGTGGAAGCAACTCCGCGTTTCGTCTGATGAGTGTGGTACCGGAGGCCTAATTTTAGTCCCTTTTCCTTTCCACACTTTTCTTAAGAGGAAAGGATGGGAAGGAAAAGTGAATTTGACGGATCACCAATCTTAGATAGTCTAACAAGATAATAATAACAGTTTCTATTTTAAATACTATAGTTCTTATCATCTTAAATATTGCTAATAATGTCTACTAGATGTCAGTGTAATTTGAATGGCAAATTCAGCAGTACAAGCTAATTCTGCTAATGGTAAAAAGTACTGGTTTTACCAACTTCTACTGCAGCATAAAAATGCTCGTACAAATGTTCGAACATTTCCCTAAACTCGCTTCGTTCCAGTTTAGTTACTGAAAGAGATATTTTATTTTTATTTCGTACGGTACCATTATTGGTATTTCGGCAAACTGAAAATTTTTCATATTTTGGCCTGCTATTTAGATAAATTGCGATGATATCAACATACTGTAACATTATATTACGATTTATTTCTTAAGAGATATCGAGTGCAATTCAGGCAAATGTACATTGCTTTGTTTTTTTGTTTAAAGCTATTTTAATCATATTATCTTATGTTATAAATGCGAAAGTTGGATGGATGGATGGACAGATAGATAGATGTTTGTTAGAGTTTGTAGCCTAAACTGCTGAACGGATCTCAATGAAATTTGCCATACATGTAGAGGATAGTCTGAACAAAAAGGCTATTTACTTTTGTTTCTTTCCACGTGGACGGAGTCGCGGGCGAAAGCTAGTTAATAAGAAAATGATAGTTAAAATGGCGCGAAAAATCTTTCCATGAAGAGTAAAGATTTTTTACTTCCAAGAATCAAATTAATGCAGAACAAAAATCAAATAAAGAGCTCAGAGAATTTTATAAATATGCAGTCATTTTTAATACCTTTTGCACTTAATTAAAAGAAGCTGAACTTCCATTAATTGAACTTTCCTTCAATTTAATTTGCTCGCGATTGCATCTGATAACAAAAAAGGTAATTTGAACAGCTCCTTATTCATTTGTTGAAGACTGAAAAGTTATACTACGTTTAATTTAATTAAATAAATACATTTGCAGGAGCTAAGAATTTTCTTTGCGTACTTTATTGCTATTTAGAAGCAAACTGCGATTTGGTATTTGATATTTAAAGACTAGCTGTTGCTCGCGACATTAAAAATATAGCCTATCTATACTATTATAAAAAGCGTAAACACACACTTCTTTGTTGTCTAAGATGACAGCAATTACAGCATATATTTGAATAATTCTTTTTTTTATTAAAAGCCCTACACTTACGTCACGCTTTAGGTTACATATTTTCATGCCATTAAACTTAGGGGGTAAATATTTTGGATAAAAACCCTAATGTGAGAAAGAGACCATAAGTTGCTGCCAACATCAAGGAAGCAAGATTGCCAAGTTTTGTCATGTCATGTCATTTTGACATTTGCAATTGACAATCTGACAGATGCAAACATTAAAATAATCTTATGCTGATGAATTCGCACGGGAACAGCTAGTGTTACAGATAAATTAACTTTTTAATGGTGAAAGATTTTTAATTGGCTTAGCTATATTTGTATTGATAACATGGTAGTGAACTGGTGAAGTAACACACAACTTAACAATTATAATGATTACTAACTAGCGCTTATATTTATAGTGTTTGCGGATAAGAGGGCTTTGAGGTTTAAAAAATCTTCATATTTAAATAGCCATTTTTCAGCACTAAACTTAAACTTGTCGTTTTATTCCACTCGTCTTTTCTCTTATAACCAATTTATATCACTTCTCCATTATATATGGTATGGATGAGCTACCTAGAAATTTGATTTAAAAATTGTCAGGTTATTAAGGATTCTTTTTCATCGTTTCTTGATATTCAACAATATTTCACTTATCGAATTAAAGGCAATTAATCTCCAATATTTAAATTTAAAATCTATTTGTAATCAATATTTGTCTTTAAAGGTCGGACGGATTGCATGTTAAAATAAAAAAAAAACGACACACTTTACAAATAAAAAAGAACATATATTAACAAAACAAAGAGTTAAGTATTTGTTTCGTAAGTTATAAGTAATGTTTCCCATGTGTTTGGACTACGAATTCAGTTTATCAAACGCTCCCTTTATTAAGTTCAAAATAGTTTATGATGAAGTACTGTTCGTGGATCGATTGAAATCTACAAGCGGAATGTAAAGTTTTGTTTGGAACATTATCTCGAACATAACTTGTGAAGCACTTAACGCTACTTGCTAACCTCGAGTAAAATCGAGTGAACTTATATTTTAGTTATGAAGCAGATAGTAATTAAAGTCGATTCAATATTGTTTAATTTTAAGTAGTCATTTTGTTGGCAGTTTAAGAAGTCGAGAATATTTGGTTAAACAGAAAAATGTTTTTCAGTGTCATTTAAATATGAACGACAGTAGAATCTCCGTGAGTGGGCTTTTATTTTTTAGAATTTTGTTTATTTCGAATGTATTCAAGCACCCAGCGGACGTATGCAAAGTAAATTTTTGATGTGCCATGTGTCAGCCAGTTATTTTTTTTATGGCATAGATTGAAACGATTTTAAGAGGATTGTCAACGGGCATTGCTCGACTATTCCTACTATAAAAATGCGTGCAATATGAATATAGATATTTTTTAAGCTCTCGAATATTTTATATAGACCAAAAAGTAACGACTACAAGTCGACCGATCCTTAAAAACTAATAACTATCCAATGTTACTAACATTACAAATGTGAAAGTTTAGATTGATGGATTGCTCTGAAATTTGGCATAGATGTAGAACATAGTCTGTAGGAACACATAGGTATTTTTTTTTAATTTCACGCGGACGGAGGTGCAGTCGATAGCTACTATGTGACAAAAAGCATATAAAGATCTAGATGGAAAATATTAAATTGTAATTCAATATCAAAAAGTCTCCAATATTATTACGGAAATATGTGTACAAAGTTATCACGGACAGCGTTTAAGGTCTGTATAAAATTGATATATCCCGAGTTACCCTTGTCACAAACATGTCAATATTAAAACTCTCTTAATGTGTATCCTATTTCACGATTGGTTGACACATCTGAGTGAGTACAGGTATTGAAGTTTTTAAGGTAAATAACCAATTGTTATTCTACGAATTCTCTTAAAATGCGAATCACCACCAAATAATAAACACAAATTGCTTGAACTTCAAGACGTCTACTTTGAAAATTTAAAATTACCTCTAAACGTTGGTTTCTATTGTCAAAATCGTACAAAAACAGAGTTTTCTTGTACTCACTGGAGTGAAACATACTGTAAAGGTAGTGAGAACTATAATATAATGTGTGTAGTTGCAACACAATATTTTTCGTGGTAAACATTGATCGTAACATCTTTGTTGCTGATAAGGTGTTTGGCATTGTTTTATCTTGTTCCTCCTTACTTGAATAGTTCTTTTCAGTAATATCTCAACCAAACTGCCACACAATCAAACCATCTAAAATGAAAAATATGCTTACACTATTTGAGTTATTTCGCGATTCATTAATACAGAAAATCATAAAAAAAATTAAATAATAACTTGTGCGTGTGAACACTGATTTTAAAAAAAACAATTTTTAAAACAAAAAGTTATGATATTTTTCTCTACGCAGACGACGAAGGTTTCATTTAGACTTACATGTTTGCAATACAAACTAGATTATTTTCGAGTGATCTTGCTATGCGCACTGAAGTCCAATAAAAATAGTTTGTTATTCTAAGCGGATAGTTCACATTGATATTGCATTTGTATTCACTCCGAGGATACATTTTGAATGCAATAAGATATCGCACAAGATAAAGTTATGTCTGGTTGCATGTGATTTAGATTGATTTCTTACGTACACTGTACGAAGTTCTATATGTAATAAATAAAGTTTTATATGAAATTCGAGAATCACATTTTAAAAACTATCTTACTAATACTATAATTGCGAAAGTTTAGATGGTTGTATGTAATGGAGCATAATCTGGAAGAACACATAGACTTACTTTTGTTTTTTTTTATTTCACGCAGATGGAGACGTGGACGAGAGTTAATTATGTAATAGAATCTAACATAGAGTAGGTCTCTAACTAAAACAATTGGTATTGACCTATAGCTCTCTTCCAAGGAGGTATTATAAAATACAATTGAGAATAATTGCTGAATTTTAAATTTACATAAAACGTTTTCATCGATGAGGCGGTTCCAGTAGCTATCTTTCACTAAAAAAACCTTCTAAACTTGTATCAACACAAAGGTACAACACTTGAATAACATATCAACTAGGTTAGAAGCACTCTAAGTTATAAAGCGAAACCTTCACAAATTCCATTATAGTTCCAAAATATTAATCAACGTTTGACTTTCGCTGAAATTTGTAGATTCAGTAATTAATTTCGTAGCGATACACGCCGTGAATGATGAGTACTTAGTCATGTATACCAATTTAGTCCTTTGACGGTGCGGGCAATATCGCTACAGGTATGTGTACGAGCGTATAAACCTATATCAATTTAGGCCTATAAAATTTTATATAGAAGCAGCGAACGATGTAATTCAATACCTTAATTTCAATAGCTATTGATGAATATATTACTTATTGGTAGAAGCTTTGCCGATGGCTTCATGACGTCATGCGTTAACTAGCTCTGAGCAGACGAACGCGGACGCGGTATTGTTTATGGGACAAGGAATCATCGGCAAACTTTCTGATCACGGCTAATAAGCGTACAGCTTATGGGTTTCCATTTTAAAACTTATAGTAAAGGTGGGTCCACATAACGCGCATTGGCCATAAGATATGCTAGCTATAGCCACTTTGAATGTTTATAATGATAGAGCAAAGTTCCGTTTTTCTTTTAAATTTTTATAGGTTAAATGTTTTGACATTTTCCGGACTCAAGTCGTCTTGATTCGTCATTAGCGCTACGCTCGATGTTTCGGACGACAATTTTGCGATGGCGGAAAATGTGAACTCATTTTATTTATCGTGAGATGATCCTAAGTAAATGCTGCTCAAGGGACCGTTTCGTTTTGATGGAATTTAAAGTCATAATATTTTTGTAAAAAAAAAAAACATTTACAGAGGTCACAAACATTTCTGAGAAACTGTAAGTGCTGTCTCTTGATGGATGAAATCTTATATTACCTTAAACAAATGTTAACGTGAAAACAAAGTTTCTGAGAACGGAACCATTAAGAGCCATTTCTTGTAATGAGAATTTCAGAAATTAGAAAACTTATTAAAGTCCTATTGAAATCAAGATTTTATTGACGCGGTTTTAGTGTCAAATTTGACTGCTTACATAAAGTCTTAACTGATAATGCGATAAAGATGTTATAATCAAAAGTATTTCATCTTAAATTACACTTACATGCGTAAAATTAAGTTAAAATAAGAGTACATTAACATTGTGGTATTTTGTCTACCTGCAAAAAGTCTTTAAATTATCAGATGAACACATATTAGATGTTATCTATACTATTATACGAGTAATAAAGCTTAAACACACACTTCTTTGTTGCCTAAGATCTTAGCAATTACAGCATATTTTTGTTTAATTCTTTTTTTAATAAAAAGCTCTACACTTACGTCACGCTTTAGGCTACATATTTTCACGACATAATACTTAGGGGATAGATATTTTGGACTAAAACCCTAATGTGGGAAAGAGACCATAAGTTGCTGCCAACATCAAGAAAGCAAGATTGCTAAGGTTTGTCATGTCATGTCATTTTGACATTTGCTATTGATGATTTGACAAATGTAAACAATAAAATAAAATTTTCATAATTTCATGCGGATGAAGTCGCACGGGAACAGCTAGTAATTTAATATTTTCTATGTAACGAAAATTACACGTGACATGTCATTGACATCAAATGAGACGTAGGATGGCCAAATTACTTTTATCGAAATTGGTATCACGTGAGCAATAAATCGAGAAGTTGAATATCCTGCCTGTAATTTGTTGTTGTATGATACTCAAACAGCCTTAACTTGAATTAATGGAATACTGTCATATGTTTTTAGGAACAGTGACGTACTGGGAATTTGATCAAAAGATAATTTATCAAACTTTTTATTACCTATGATTAATTCTTTAAGAGTGCGTAACTATGATTAGATTGGATTCGATTGGTAAAAAGTTTCCAAAATATTTTAACAAAAGCTATTGTTTGTCTACAAGACCTATGCTTATTTCAGATTCAGTAGGACCGCGCTTTTAATTTATTTACACAACGAAGAAATATTTATTTGCACAACACAGGTCACCGCATCGTAATGATGAGCCGCCGTGAGAATGAAAATTTAATATCCGGTAGACAGGTGAAATATGGTAAAGTTTAATTTCCCTGTCCCAAATGTATTTTAGTATCGGTCACTAATAAAACTAAACGTACATGAATGTTTTAGTTATTTAATTATACTCAGCAAATAAGTTAATAGGCAAAGAAGTATATCTTGGCCTAAGCGAGAAATTTAAATGACAAGATTATTCAATGGGTACTTCAAATCTATTCTTGTTATTGGACATTGTTGAATTTTCTTTAAATAATTCAATCTAAATAAATTTCGATTTCTTTGATACTTTTGAAATCGAATTATCAATTAACTTTGAGCAAAGATACATACAGTAAAAGGAGCAAACAAAACAAAACTTCAAACAAACCTAAAAGGATTTCAAAGTAAACAGAGCCGAATCAACACGATGAATTTGTCTGAAGGGAAATCTCGACGGCAAAAGGCAAACGTGTTGCGCGAAAGACTGTTGAGGGATGAGAGATTCACTGGCTTAGAAAATGTTAGTTGATTTTAGAATTTTATACTCCAATGCCCTCTTTAACAAGAAGGGAATATAAAATGTGTTAGATTGTACGTACAAATATAGAATTTCCGAACGAATTCACATTTACAAACACGTCGGAATAGTATACACGATAACTTTCATCGTACATTTAAAGTTACAGCCTTACTATTAAATACAGGCGTTTAATTTAACCTAACATTGAATGTTAGTACACAAAAAATAACACAATCAAGCGTAACAAAGCTACGATAGTTGGCTTATCTTCGTAAATTATACACAGAATCGAATTCTTCGAAAGAAAACATAGTACTAAATGAACATTTTGTTTTAAACTTCAGAAAGCTCTCAAAACTCAAATTTAACTTGATAAATTCGCAGCAGTGTACGGAATATCTCAAATTTATTGTACCTACAATCAACATGGTTATTGAAGCACTTGACCGCTGCCAAGAAAGCTAAAGATTGAGGCAGGAAACCCTAAATTGAAGTGAAGTTTTCTCATTAATTTGATTACGTCGATCCTGGTCCCGACCCGTGTCACAAGTTACTTCATTAGTTACGCAACTTGCCGAAAGTAATCCTCCGGAATACGTTTTGTAGGACACGAATCACCGAAATTATTGTGACATTTTTTCGTCCTTCCAATTTTAAGTTAACGCAGTAATCCAGTGCTGATAAGCTTATAAATAATTAACACTTAACTTAAATCACTGGAAACGCCTCCAACGAAATAAGTTGCGCCTCTGATATGCAAACTACGTGAATCATAAAATTAGAATTTTAAATCAAAACTCCGCTTCGGAGGTGTTTTTGTGTGGCCAAAGTGCGGGACATCGCGCGCATAAGTTATACCGAATATTTATGCCGGCTGCTGCCACCTCCACGCCCGGACTCATATTTACAGCCAAGATGTTGTCTACTGAATTATATATTAGAATACACCATTTACATCTATATCGTCCCTACTCTGCAATAAAAAATTATGAACAGGGCGCTTACAAACTGTTAAAGCGAATATTTAGATAGACTTGTTAGAGACCTTAACAAAACAATAATTCTAACAAATTTAAAATAACATTATCATCAACTAGTTTGAACATAAATTAGGTTTTAGAAAGTTGCCTTTAGTTTCCATTCCTTAATTGATTATATTTGAAATTATACCAAAAGTTCCATTGAGTATTACAAATACTTTTGATGTTCTTTGGATTTCACAAGCTTAAAGTATTACACCACGGCATTGTCGGGTACAAGGGACTTAATCAACTCAATACAAATATGATACGAAAGTGGCCTGGAGTTAAAAGCCGATTAAAAGATAATCGCTACGACTTTCGATGACGCGTGATGCATTTTCGTCGAAAAGTAAAAATTAATATAATTATTTATATATTTCCTATAAATTATGAAATGAATTGGTTTCAAAAGGTATTAATATTGAATTCTGCTATTGGAAAATAAAATTACACGTTAATTGTTGAATGATTACTAATACATTTCACTTGTAGCGCATCTTTCAAGCATAATTTTTGTACATATATTTTTTTTTAGTTGTTAATTTTGAAGACAGTTTATATATGAATATAAGTACTATACAAGTAATGTGTACACAAAACAAACTGCCGAAATAGAAGTTGTATGAGAATAAGTACGTTGGTATTACTTTTTCGACTTATTCTCTGTCACGTACAGAGCACACGGAGCTAGTACGGGAACTGCGTCTCGGTGCTCCGCGATAGTGTCTGCACCATTTGCGGAGATCACTTTACAAAACGATTTTTATAGTTTTCCAAAAATATGAAATGTCTAGTTATGGGGGATTTATTATACGAATATTTTACCTAAACGCTCACTTGTAGTGCAACACGTAAGAATACATACCTTACCATACATTCTTAAACCACTTACAACATTTTTTATAGAAGGTTTTGTGATCGGCAACCGTGTCTTAGACTATCGTTTTGATCGTTTTTAAGACATTTACGTGTGATATATTAAAGTGGGTACTAAAGTAAGGGATTGTGGTTGTAGTGGGCAGTGCGACCGACCGTCTGGTCTACTAATCCCACGGGATATTAATGCAGTCCACGTGACGAGATCGGCAGTCGCGGCACGGCGCGTTCCGCCTTCCAAATCACTTTCCGGCCCCACTCGGCGTCGACGACAGTGACGTATTGTTGCTCTTCTTTCACATTAACTTAATGGACTTTGTTTCATGTTCCGGAAGTTATCGCATATTTCAGTGCGCTAGTAAAGTTGGAATTGTTTTTTTTTTATTAATTTTGTTTGCATACAGTGACAGGAACGGATTATTATGTCGTATATAAAGATGGTTTTAGATTTAATTTAATAATTTCAGAATTTATACGTAGTTACGCTAATGAATTGCTCGACGAAATATAAATTGCGATTCTTTTAGCGACTAATTTATTTTTGTAATCGCCAATTATTTAACGACATCGTGATACATTTATTACAACATCACAAGAAATGATTGCAATCTTGAGATATTTAAGAATTAAAAACGTTTCCATTCACTATAAAATTACGAGTATACACCAAAGTGGCAGAATTAGTTTGTTGGGACGTGTGTACAAATTGTTCGGAGACGGAATGAGAAGTAAATCCGGTTTAAACCGTAGCAGACGGAACAGTACGAAAGCGGGATGGAAGCTAGACGGTAGCGGGACGGGATGGAGACGAGGCGAGAGCGGGAGGCGGCTCTCGATCCGTCACGCGTCGCGCAAACTTAATCCCTCATCAAATCCAGATTAATTAAACTGGAGCCGACCACGATCCCGGCCAAGCTACTTGCACATATGTAAACTAAGCCTAAGTCCATAACATAACTCTTGCTAGTAAAACACAAGATGTATCAGTATTTGTGTCAGTTTTAAGTTTCAAAACTTAAATTGGATTTTATGTTCATGACACGAAATGTAATAACATTTGATTCAATGTTTTTCAAGTAAACAATTTCTCATTCAATGGATCGTTTTCTTTGCTTATAGTATTATTAATATCGGAATAAAATAATAGAAAAATATAACATTATTATTGAGATTGTCTTTGCTGAGATGGGACATAAATAAAAACGTTTGGTGTAGGTTTGTAACGTTTGTTTGTAACGTAACGTTTGGTACTGTTAACTATATTTTTTTATATCTATGTCTAAAATTTATTATATCTTAAATCTGATCTTTAAAGTTCTACCAAGATATCACTAAAAAGATTAACAAGCAAAGACGAGTTGGATGTAATACAATGAAAAGTTTTGATGAATTCCTCCAAAACTGGCTTTGTTCTCCTTTCTGTTTAAACCAATTAATAAAATCTTCTAAACATTGATTTATCTCTGACTTGTGAATTAACATTTATTCAACGTCAAAGTTAAACAAACTTCTGAATTCATTATTTTATCAAATTTATATAACAATGTTACAATAATAGGGAAGAATCAATATCCTGCTGTTAATAACATTTTCCTCGTTGTCTTTTTGTTAATATTTAGTTCGTCAATTTAATTTCATTTTAATTGTTTTACAAAGAGAATAAAAACAATCGCTTTTAGTCGAATATAATTACGTGGGAAACATAACTACATATAATATCATATTTTGATCTAGTAAAGAAAATACACAGAAAAATGTACTGTCATCAATTATTCATTTAAATAAAATAAACAAAATTGTTAAAGAATTGCTGGGATTTCTCTCGTACGTTTCTATAACTTTTCAAAACATCCTGTTTAATTAATTGAACGGCATGTCTGATTTATTTGGGCCGTGAGAGCGGTGCGGCAGAGCGGCCGCGGTCAGCGATGAATCATGAATCTTTCTCAACCAAATGCCATGTACAGAGCTCTTTATTTTCATACGTCGTAAAGGTTCTTCCGCGGATCAACTTGAAGAATTTATTAAATTGTTTAGACATACTAGAAAGTAAATCTTTTCATAACATTAAATAAAGTGACTATATTTGCTTTGTAAGCATTTTAAAAACAATTTTCAAATCACTCAAAACAACAAAAAAAACCTCTTCCTTTCTTTTGATAGCTTGAGGTCCTTTCGTTAGATAACTTTAGAATGAGGGAATAGTGAAGTGGCTATCAAGGATTCCAAGTGTGGCAGTTAATCTTTGTAAATAAGCCTATAGAAATATAGTACAAAAACAGTATGAATTAAGTTATTTTGTAGATTCCCTTCACGTCCGGCCTTCATTCACGCGACTCTAACGGCGTAGATAATAGAGACTTACTGCGCACTTTACTCCGCCATACCTAAAGCAATAATTCTCGCAGAGTAGTTTTCACAAGAAAAGTAAACGCCGCAATCGAATCCTTGGCTCCGCGAAGCTTAGCCAGATAAAAACTTTCTTTAGCGTCATTCATAACCCAACACGAAAGAAAGAAAATGTGTAGACATAATCCGGTTTTAGGTAGAACCAAAAACATTTGGGTATTCTACAAAATTGACAGAGGTTTAGAACACACTTTTTACGGTTTAGTATTTCGTAGTTGGAACCAAACTTGTTTGAATTTGGAATAACAGAAGTATATTTCATAAAGTCAGTAGTAGTACATAATTGTGCCCTTCGTAGGGAAAAATAAGGGAAGGATGATGATTTTATGTGATTTAATTTGATGACTAACTGTTGCTCGTGAAATCGCCTGCGTGGAATAAAAAAAAAACAATAAAAAATATGGCTTACAGATAACATAGCTTTCTAATGGTGAAAGAATTTCTGAAATCGACCAAGTATTTTTTGAGTTATTTCAATACATACAAAAATACAAATCTTTGCTCTTTATAATATTAACAAAGATGAGTTAAGGACTTACACTGAAAAAAGTCCGTTCCTGCAATTTACCCAGTAAGTCGTTCAAAGGTTTCGCTTCAATATATGTGTAACCATATGAGTGAAAACGCAAACAATCAACCGTAATATGCCTCGGGCATCTTTGATATTTAGGCTTGAGAACCATCAACAACAGCGCCTCTCAGATTGAGCTGTCAATTACGTCACCGCCGTCCTGTCGTTAATTTGTCATCTAGACACCAATTAAAGAGGGTATCTGTCAGCGCTAGCGAATTCTCTCATTTATCTTGTGGAACTCTGCTATGTGAAAAGGAAGTTCTTATTAATGAAACTTTTACAATTCTAAACGTTTTCCAAATGTATGTAGACAAGATAAGATATTGAACTTGAAGGCTCCACATTTTATTATCTCTGCATTCACTTGTTAAAGTTCATCTATTCTTCAGTAAAATTATACACTTTAGTTGCAACGTAGAGTTTACAATATGTGTTCTTTGTTCTTCCCACCGCTGTGTCAGATAGAATTATTTGAGTAAAACGAAAACTCTAGTAATAAATTTATACAAAATTATACGTAGCACTTAAAAAAAGAATCATCCGCGAAGAAAACATTTATCACTGTCGCAGTAAATATTACGTAAATAAAGAGAGATATGTTACCTTTCCGTCGTTGTTTGGGATTACGCCAAGTTGATTCCGTCGACAAAGGCACGTTTACTGTCACGCGGAGTAATTCCGATTTACAAATAGACGTAGATCCATATTGGACAGTATAGAAGCGTGAAGTTCTAGAATATATAAGCCGATTTTATATTTCGCCCGCGACTTAGCCCGCGTTGAATAGAAGAAAAAAAACAAAAAGAAGAAGCCTATGTGTTCTTTAGACTATGCTCTACATCAATGCCAAATTTCATTGAGGTCCATACATCTGTTTAGGTAAACTCTAATGAACATACATCTATCTAAACTTTCTTTATTATAATATTAGTAAGATTAATAAGGAAAAGATAGTGTTCCATCTAAAGCATAATCATTTTGTTTAATATCATTCAGAATATTCTATATGTAAGTCGACGAAGAAAATTTTGGAATACTAAAGGAATTGTCAACAAGATCAAACACTTGGCTGGGGCTTGTAGTAAACTCTATACAAATATAAAAAAAATATATGTGCATTAATTTTTTATAAAGTCTTTCAAGTATCATATCTTTGATTACTTAGTTCTCTAGCATTTAATTAAAAAAACAAATAGCAATTTTCTTCTATTCAATACTCGAGGTCGATAGAAAGGAGAGAGTAACAAAAGTTATCAGTTTTGCTTTGTTTTGTTTGATGGTTTAATTAATTTGTTTGTCGACCATTCCCGCTTCGATGTTGCAATATTATGTTTTAATAAGTTTACACTGCGGGTATTGAAATAATTTGCATTTTTCATCAAATCTTTACTGTTTTAAAATGTTATTAATTTTCATCCAATCTACATTTGCATAATTAAAATTTCAATATGCAAACCACATTACAGAATATGGACGGTAGAGGTCGATGTTTCGAGGTCGCGCCAAAAAACATTTTAAAAAGAAGTTTTAAAACGATGTTATTGCGATTCTCGGGAATAACAGCTTTTCTGCTTAATTATTAGTTAAAATTTTTACAACAAATTTATGACTATCATTTTACCTGAAGAAAATTTGTACATATAATGCAGTCATAACATGGATTTCCTTCAATTTTATTGCTCAATAAAATTCGGACAACATTTACGCAATCCTATAAAAATTGACATAAAATCAGGGCGCCGAATTTTTTTACGACATCTCGTTCATAAAGCGTGAAGTAGGCATATGGAATGATTGGATGAAATATGAGTTGAACGCAAATTTCTGCTTACGAATGTTATTGTACGTATAAAGTATTTAAAATTTGATCGGCTTTTACAAGCTGCGACTTTTATTGACCTATCCAATTTTTTAACCTACTGCAATCCGATTTAAATGTGTTTCTGTGCGTAAAAAAATGTTTTATTTTATCTTGTTCATTGCATTGTTGAAAAAATACTGTGTTAACTTATTTGCGTGTGTTAACTTATTTTTACTTTAACTTTCAAATTATTTTCGTATTCTTATCTAACAATAATTTAAAACATCTTACGATGAGATATATGTAATCTTCGTGAAACCATTAGTGCGATTTGATTCTATTCATTACTTAGAAGGAAAGACAAAAACCACACGACTGTGTCACGCGTAGGTACTTTCGTAAGACTATGACTTAGATAATGAAATCTACTAATTAAAAAAGTTCTTTAATTTTAATTCAAATAAATATCTGATTAGTTTTATGCACATTAAATTTTGCGTCTTATTATCCAAAAAATGGACAGTTAACACATAATCTTACTAACAATATAAATGCAAAAGTTTGAATGGATGGATGGATGTTTGTTAGGGTTTGTAGCCTAAGCTGCTAAACCGATCACGATAAAATTTGGCATGGATGTAGAAGATAGCTTGGAAGACCATAAAGGGTAATGACTTTTGTATTTTCTAAAATTCCACTCGGATGGAATCGCGCGCGAGTGATGGTTTATAGTAAATTGTTCAAAACGTAATGTTTCTGATTTTGTACAAGATTTTTCACAAGAGAATAAATTATTAAAATATATTAGTATTTATAAACATAAGTAAGAGTTAATGCTTCTTTCGCGCTCGCGTTTACCGTGAGTGCATAATCGTGCAACTGACAGCATTAAGCTTCAACTTAACGCTGTATCTACGAAAAACGTATAAAATAAAATCAAATACAACTATTGAGATTTAAATACTGACTAAAATGGTATTAACATTTATATCAACACAAAAAAGGAATCTTGATTTAACAAAGGCTTTTACCAATTTCAAAGAAAGCTTTTCGACACTTTATCTCGGACAAATTCTTTGACACTGGAACTTCCGCAACAATTTTCATTTCCGCCCTAGATATCTTTTGTGTAATTCAACATTTAGCTGTTCCCACTATCATCTTTGAGTTTTTACCAATTTCTTCGTCGAAAGCAAATTTAATCATCGTACCTCAGTAAATAAAGTTAATTTCTAACTCGGTAATTTCCTCTGTTCATTTCTCGTAAAAGATCAAGTTGTAAATAAATAGAATGAAATTATTTCTTTAAAATAACTTAAATAAAAGGAGTAATGTAACTGAAACGAAAAATAATATTCTAAAGTAATTTCCTGAGAGGAAACGGACTGTTCTAGCGAACATTCTTTTGTTACTGTCAAGATAACATCAACTTAAAAATATTGTAACAACTAAACATCCTTGAAAAATAACTCTTCTTCTTTTTACTCGACTAATAAGATTATTGTCTATCGCTGGTATATCCGTCTCATTATGAACTATCAAAACATCTTGACCGATTTTAGATAATGAGGTGAGGTCATTGAGTATTCTTCACCAAGGTATCATAGCGGTCATAGTAAATCAGGTATATTGAGTTTATTTTTTTTATTTAATTCACAATTTCAATCGTAATCAGTATCTTTTACTCACAAATAACATGATTAAAGCATTAATCTTATTACAACATTTTGTGAAGACGAATTCTCTAATTTTGAGATGAGTTCTTGAACTTCGAAGTAGAATTAGAATTTAACAGTAATGTTGGAAATTGAATGAATATTAAAACGAAAATCATGTAGTATGTGAAATATTCTTATCTCTGATTTAAAACGTATTTTCGTTACTTGGCGCGATGCCGAGTGCTCGACTGCAATTAGCTAAAATTATGTTCAAAAACAAGTTTCGGGGCAATTAGATGACTCAAGTTTAGGATCAAGCAAAAGCAGTTTTACAGTTGAACACGAAATTTTGCATTGTTAATCACAATTTCGAAACTTTGAAAACTGCTTCTATTGTAAAACATTTTAATGCAACGTTATTGTGTCCATACGTTTAGGAAACTTTATCGAGTGACAAGTTTGCACAAACGAAATCTGTAGCACTTTACAACTGCATGCTATGTAAGTGGGAAGTTTCAAAAGTTAGTAAGAGATGAACTCTAGTAGACATGTGGGAGTAGGCTTTATGTCTGTACTATTGTAGCAACAATTAACTATAACATTTTGAGACAACTTTTTAACGATTTTAAATCGAGTAAATTATTGAAGACGAAATATGGCTATTAAAAATAAAAAAATTGTCAATGATGGTAGAATTTAGTATGAGCAATTAGCATGAATAAAAAACAAGGGTGTTTTATTTTACGTTAAATCTATTTACCATTAAATACGTTTAAAGTGAGCGGAATAAAATAAATCTCAGTGTGCACGGACGTTGTGAAGATAAAACAAATTAATCACTGTTAGATAAGTGTATCTCAGCGCAGCATAATACGGGGTCGCCGCTCCCCCGGGTTACATCCTGTAGCTCCGACGAGAGCCTATAAAATTTTACGAGCCCACCGTATGAGCATTATGGTCCTTGTCGATGTCATTCCACTCTGTATAACGTTGTTTGTAAGTGAGAATAAAGTGCACATGCAAAATAATGCCTGAGAAAATATCCGCATTTGTTCATTTTTTTATAGAATAAATGATTTGTATTACGCATTTTTATAGCACACTTTTTGTAATAGTTGTAACTAGTTAGTGGACAAGCAAGAATTAATTTATGATATAGTTCTCTTTGGATCATTAATCATTCTTATCATAAAGTTTGCTATTAAAAAATATAATAACTATGAAAAACAAAATAAATCTAAAGAAACTTTATGTAAATTAACATAAGACGAAACTTTCAAGCTAAAATTTTATTAAATGAAACTGTTAAAAAATTATTTAATTTCAAAAGTTTACATTTAAAAGACGGTGTGGAAAGTCGACTTTTGATTTATCTAAATACTTATTGCTCAGTGTGATTGCAACTCGGTCGTACTGCATTAAAAAAACTTTGGAAACGGACGTTCAAAGCTCACTGGAAATGCCGTTCAGAGGCAATTAAAACTTTGTCACAAACTTTCTTTGATCAAACTTGAATAGTCACATTTTAAATGTACAACTTCTCGAGATTATAAAGTGGCGAAAATTTATTTATATACCTCTAGATATACTGTGAACATTTTTGATGTTTTAATTAATTTAATTCTGATTTTAAAAGATACGTTAAAGAGTTAACTTCTGCTATATAAAAGAGGTAAAATTACAAAATTCAGGAAACAAAAGCCCTTTGCTTATAGAACTGATGAATATCAGGGCTATGATTTTTGAAGGATCAATAGTTAGTCTAGCATAAATGGTCTGTTGGAGTGAACAGGGCCTGAATTAGCAAGGAATCCTTATGCAGTTTTAAGAAAAGAAATATAGCGAATACTTCTATTTCTGGTAATAAAATCTGTAGAGTTTGGTTCATTATTGCCGTATCACAAACAAGCTTGTGGCACCACGCTGCCACAGCCGCCGCGGCCGCAGCCGTTGTCACTAATCACGTTATGAGCGCGGCTTAACGTCGTTCTGTCACGTTTGTCGCGGGACACGCGGCGCGTTTGAAGATGTGACGTCACAGTTACATAAATTTCCGCATGTTGCTTCTAATCTCGCTGATTGATGGAATTGGATAGCACAACTCCACCGCTTCGCTTTAATGTTAACACGGCATAAATTACAACTCGCATTGCTCATTAAATATGAATTACCTTCCAATTCACAAAGTTCACGATCTGATGTTTATAACGAGATATTTGATCTTCTAATCTTTTGATAAGTTACTAAATTGTGTTCTGGGATGTATTTATACAGACCTGGTTCAATTTAAGCTCTGATCAAAGCTTTGATTTAAACGCTAATACAGTACAGTTAACATTACCATTAATAACTGCATTGTAAGGTTCGACTGTAGAGTCCAAAATAAGAACTAATAAAGCAAATAGGAACACAATTTTGTAATTTCCTTTTAATATTTTTATAAGATGTGATCTGTGAATGATATTTTGTGTCCTTTTCACTTAATTTTTTTCGCTAAAGGTCTCTAGAGGCGATTACATAAACAGGATTCAACCACGACCTTAATGCGCCTAATAAAGTTTTACGAGGAACCCTTGGCAGGAACGTGAACGTTCCAAGGCGACAATGCTTTTATCTTTTCTGTTTTACTGATTGTTTCTGTCTTCAGGAGTTAAAAGCAAAGGAATCATAATCGTCCGAATCGGTACGGAAATTATGTTTTCATCTTGAAAGCATATTTTAATAGCTAATAGCATATTGCGAGACAAAGATTAAATTATCGTATCTAATTATTCTTTAACCAATTTTTTTTTTGCTTAATTTAGACAAGCAACAAGCCGGATTATTTTTGTATTAAAGTATAGTATACGATTGTAATATCCATGTTAAAGTAAAGTGTTAAAGTATGTTGTTGAGTGTTATTTTTGTGGTGTACAATATCTCATTGGAAAACTAAAAGATGGTTAATAATTCACGGCTTTCAAAGGTACAAAATTGTGATAATGTAAACGTTGTCATAGTAACATTTATAAATATTAAAAGTAATAACGATTACGGCCTGGAATCGCGGAATTAATACAATAAATCTATGTTGGAACATGTTTACGAGCTAACAGAGTTAATTCCTTTGTGACGCGACGTTTATATTCGTGAATAATTGTTGACTGTCCATTTTAGCATTGTACCATGTTCTCACTGCCGAAACACCTGGATAAAACACCACTATCTGTGATTTAAGTTCAAAATGTTTCATGTAATTTTTATAACAAGTTATTTTTTGGTATAAAATTTATTTCAATAAGACGTTCCACTTTAAAATGGACTGGAAACTTCGATGGCGTATCCCGAAGATTTTCTCAATCTCAGTTTGCAACAAAATCAGTTTATTTTCCATCTGACAAATTGTACTGAACTAACGAAACACAATTTTCTTTGTTGAATAAAGTGCTCTATTGTTATTTATACAATAGATTTATAACTTCATTAAGTATTTTTTTATTCTCTTTAAATTCTGGTTAAAACTGATCTTTTAGAAAATAGTAATTAAATGAAACATAATCTTGAACAACAGTAATTTAAGAACCAAATATTCGTCTAAATGCGTATTTTTATTGCATCAGGTGTTGCCAACAAATTAATTTATTATTGGTTATAACATATTAGGACTATGCATGTTTCAAAGGATACACATATCTTTCCCTACATAATCCCAAAAACCGGAAGGTCGATGTTTAATTAAAATATTATGGCGCTTTAGGAAAGCTGTTGCGGTCGTAATGTGAGACACAATTTAAAGAATTTGCTTCGTAAAATGAACTACACACGACAAATGATGTAGCCAAAGGTAACGAACGTATTGTAAAAGTTTTTTATTGCAGAAAGTAGATTTAAGCAATAGTTTCATAACATTTTAAATAGCACTACTATTATTAACATATACAGAGTTAGAGATGTATTATTCAGCTTTTTGAAATTAAAAGATAGGATACAAAAAAAAAGGATATCTAAAATAGAATAACATGATATTTTAGCTATGGTAAACATCTAAAAAATTTAATTTCACTTGGTATAAAGCTTTTTTCTTATAATTGTATTTTTCCTCTTTATGTTTCAGGCAGTTTTTCTATCGTGTTCAGTTTGTGAGCGAGCACTATGTGATGTGTCAAGTCAATGTTTCTTTCTTTATTCTGATCAAAGGACAAGCGTACATGGAATAACTTTTATATTTCTGTATTATTATTAAAACAATGAAATTTAGAATATTGTTGATATTTCATTATTAATCATAATAATTGTATTCAAAAGGTAAAATAAATAATAACTTTTTATATTATAACTGCGTTCCAATTTCCATAACACGTACTCATCATAATAAAATAATTGGTTATGTATTTTAACGTATATAAAAAGTAACGTCTGATTTATATTAAAATAACAATGTTGTTCCGCAGTCATAAAACTTGGTAACAGCAAAATAATCAAGTCATAAAACTGCGTATAGATTACAACATAAAAGTTGTTATAATAAATTAAAAAAAAATAAGAATACCTAAAAACAATGAACTAAAGAGTTTATGCAAAGCACAAAGTTATTCAGTTTATTTAATATCGTTATTCCCAAGCTAATGTTTTATTTTGCGGCCAACGAAACTAATTTTAACATAAATAAACTTTATTCGTAGTCGAAGAAACCTATTTTAATCAATTACACTCTTCCTATCTAACACCTTCAATGGAAAGATCGGTTGGTTACAATGGTGACGTCATCCCCTTTCCCGACCTTCGTTCCTTTTGACTAAAGATGGATCTCAAGATAGCGTGTGTTTGCAGTAATAATCCCATTTAACATTGGATGTATTACAAATTAATAATATTAAATCCTCTTTACTGTTTTTAACTATGTATTTAACTAATTTCTTTAACTATTTCTTTAATAAGGACTAATTTACAATCACCGTCACTAAATAGCAATTTAAACCACTGTGGATATAAAAAACAGGTGCATTATGATGACCTTAGTGGCGTTTTAAGAATGAGTGAATCAGTAAAACTTTTATATTTGTACTACGTCTAATAAAACAAAGAGGTAAGAATCTATAATTGTTTATATATGCGTGGATTTGACTCATTAGTGATCGTTGCCGCAAAATAATTACAAAGATGTGAAAAACAAAGGCCACACAATGGATACCCACATACGCCATTGTTACCGTCTTTTATTGAAATTGTTGCTCATTAAAAATTTAACATCAACGTTTAATTTAAAAGAGAAAATTCTATTTAATTAATCAAAAAGCTTTTGTTGATGACACTGACTGATACAGTCTAATTAAAAAAAATAAAAAATCGAAATAACTTCAGATGCAATTAATAAGCACGCCATTGTCAACCTTCACACCTCTTCTATCCATCTTTATTATTATTATTCATATCTGCATTTACTTCCATTCTATAATCAATTCACATTTATAGTTTTGTAATTCCTTATATTAATTTAGGAAAGTGTGCAAACAAACTCCGGTGTAGAAATATCGACCGAGCCCTGTATTGAGGTGGCGGAGACGCAGTGCTCAGATTATCTTTTTCATCTCGCTAGCATTTCGTTACTCTTAATGAAATCCAGTCAAAGGAAAGAAAGAATTTAATTTAAGTCGAATCAGAAAATGTTCAGCTGCCGCTTGCTAGTTATAAATCATTTGAATGCTAATAAATTCGACTAGCTCCTGCCTTCAGGTGAAAATAGAATTTATTCTCGCTTCATCTTTGTTTTTAAGAAAAAAAATCATATTTTATTATTCTAATTAAATTCTCTTCTCGAGCTTACGGTTTTCGTACTTACTAATATCGAGTATCTCATATTTTTACCAATTGAAAACCTGAAGGAATTGGATTTTAAGCCATGTTAATATTTACATTGCCATTTGGCACCATGCAATCGCACCATATTTATTTAAAATAAAAAAAGTTTCAAAAAATCCTACATTGTTAAAGAAACGTTAAAAATATAATATTGTTCTATCCTATCCTACATTCATTATAAATGCATAAGCAATTAAGTTTGAGACAGTATAAAGAATTAGGAAGGATATCGGAGAGAGCGGTTGCATCCGGGCTACGCGGTGACGGATGCAGTGCCGTAGCTCAGTTGCCTACGAGAGCCCGCGTAGCCCGCCGGTGTTGCTACGCCGCATTAATGCCGTAGCGCGCGCTTCTACACCGTGCCAGTGAACTCGCTAATGTGAATTAGTTTGTTATTAGAAGTTAATATTTTTGTGAAGTGAAAAATTTTAAATTATAACTTACAAGGAATTTAATGGATTATAATCACTGAGGTAATTTTAATTATTTTTTAAACAAACCTTAAGCGTAGTTTTAAAGTTTCAGTTCATTTAGTAATTCAAATATTTGAAAAAAAAAATGTTTTTAATTGACAAAACAAAGTTTTAAATTATTTACTGTTATTAAGTATTTTAAATATTACAGTATAATTTAATTCAATTAAATTTCAATAGAATTATAAAAGCTCATAAGGAGCTTTTTATAACGTAGTGTTTAAGTAAAATTGCTTACTTAAATTGTTTCGTTTTATACAGCATATTATTGTCTTTAGTATTTTATACGAGGCGTTAGTATTTTATACCTTTGTAACGTACTTTACAACAAAATATTAGCCATTGCGTAGGTGGGCACGACAAGTGGGGTATTTCAAGAGAATTAAGTTTTAGTATTACATTTCTCGACTAAGTACTTGGCTAATGTTTTCAAAGCGTAATGAGAATCTGAATTGTACTTAAATTAAGACTATGACTAAAATTAAATAAAATAAACACATAGATAAAATTACGTTAATTACGTACTGGGAAAAATTATATTTTTTATTTAAATATCCCATTAAGGTAAAAACACTATACAAATATTTATGCCTCTAATACAATGAACATTTGTAAATTAAGTTTTAAAATACTTTATTTCAATCTCTTTCGCAACTAAGTTCATTCTATCAAAATCCTAACACGATGTGCGCACGCATTGGCTTCTAATTCAACTTATTTTTTTAAAGACATATGCAGTAGAACATTTGCATAAAAGAGTTTAAAGGTTGACGCGACGAAAGTCAAAGATTTTATTATTATGACAGACAGTAGAAAATTCGCCTACATTAATGTAATAAAAAAGCTATCCCCGTGACCCAGAGAAGTAGGCAGAGGTCAGAGATTTCTATTTAACTTGTACCTGACACACTTCTCTCCCCCGCATAGATACTCGTAAGCATACGTACATGTTGGACGGAAGTAATGTTATCTATCTATTACCGTGAGGCTTCCTGCAGAAGCACCTATGTACCTATATGAAACATATTTTTATCTGTTTCCAGGAGATAAAGAGGGACATATTTTTTTATAAATTTCAATATTTCGGCAATACAAGCCTACGTTTTATATGCTGTATCGTTTTATAATCTTACTAATATTATAAATGCGAATTTGTTAGTATTTATGGCGTAATGGGTGAACATATTTGGATGAAATTTAGCATAGATGTAGGCAATGTGTCTGGAGAAACTAACCTACATCTAACAGAATGAGGGCTACAGCTATCTTTCTACATTCTACATCTATCTTTCTAGACTAAAAGACTACAATTTTACTATACTTTTCAACACATTTTCATAGGTAACAGGATATATCGTTAGCTATTGAGACCACGAAACCGAGTTTACTTGAATAATAGCCACCTGGTAGAGTATAAACCGACTAACATTCGACCTAAGCATTAAATCTTGTCGACCACTTGGACAGTGTGGAATAAGTGAGACAAGACAATCGGATAAATTGTGATATACCAAATATTCAGACAGTATTCTGACAATATCTGCAATGCATTATATGCCTGTACGTATTTAGTTAGTGACCTACTTTACAATGAACATTGGAGAGTAGGCTAATGTATAGACGAAGATATCGTTTGTTATCCATTTCGGATACTAATTGAACGTGTTAAATTACCAGTTGCAAATGGCAGTTAAAATTATTACCCCTAAATTATGACTACTGTATACTAAATAATGATTAAATAATAAATAACAATCATTTTGTTGTAACATATATCTTTATTTCTTATTCTTTATGTAATACATTTTACAAGATTTGTATAAAAATAAAATAAAATAACTTATGTAAAAAATAGAGCACCACCGGCTGTGGAATCCGATGACTCAAGCAACCAGTGGTCAGAGCTGCAAAGACAGGACCCTCCTCACTATGCGTGCGGTTTCTTAAATAACCGCCTTTTGAATCGGGCCCTTAATCCAACTGTCTAGCGAGAGCTTCTTGAGTAGGTGGTCGAAGCTCTTCGCTATTAGCCTGTGTACCGAAACGACTATCGGAATAATGATAGTCGTTTTCATACGCCAATATTGCAATTTTTATTGTAATATTGTTATGGTTTTCAAGTTAATTTACGTCATTTAAACTGGATAAATTTAAGTCTATAGTATGGTATATCTTTGAATTTCTTCTGCGCCTATTTTGGCTTGTCGCCTCTTTGTATCTCCTCTTATAAACGTGCTCTTAAATGTATTCCATGTCAGGTATTAATTAAAAACCAACAGATTTCATAACATTGTTAAATTTTTGAAATTCATTGTGGCTTTTTTCATTTTTAAAAAGAGATGGATGGATTTCGCGAAAAGTGACATGATTAAGAAGGGAGTGTCGACTGAAACGACGTATGATAGATCGGTTTGAAAAAAAAATCCTGTCGTCCGAAAACACATACCGTTAACTGAGAGCTCACGTTAATTTATTCTTATCATTAGCATTATCTTAGTTAAGTGTTTATAAAGAAAACATTTTAATGGTTGCTAATAAACCAAATAGTTTTTAAGCTAATGTTTTGTTTGTCTCATTTTCGCAATCCAATATAGAACAAAACATTTATTTTCTTTGACGAATTTATCCATTTCGGAATTGAACGACCAATAAAGTAAAATGTGAAATGAAACGCACCAGTGGTGTTGGACCTTTGACATATCGTCAGAGGAGGCAAAGATCGTGACTGCGAGATATTTCTTTAGCGTTTGACAATCGAGGTAGCTACTACTTGAGAAGTCAGCCCTCATAGGCGTGCGGGGCGGGGGCTGGAGAGCGGGGAGGGAGGCTTTGACAAGTTGAATCGAGGGAGGCAAAGGTAGTAATTTCATGGCGCGCTTTCACATTGTAATTTACGATAAAACGTTAATTCACTTTAATCTCTAAGAGTATTTAATTTAAAAATTTACATAGTACACTTTATCAATGCTTCTAAAACTATTAAATCAGGCATAATTTACTTAATTACATTCAAGAACAGTGCCTTAATTTATTTACAATACGACTTTCGATAATAATATAGTACTAAGTATTTTGATTATAATAAATGACAATGCACTCACAAAACGTTTTGTTAACATAAGGCGATTTATTTTTGTTTAAATAAATAAATTCTTCTTGTATCTAATTTTTAGTTAATGCAACTTAAATTGTCGTCATCTTTGACAACTTACTTAAGTAATCTTAAAACTACAGAATACAATACAGAAGTTGTATGTGTCTTATCGTACATATATCATACAAATAATAAAAAGAAAATATATCGTGGAATATTCACCATTTTCAGAAAACCGGCTCTACTTAAGCTGCTTAGATATCTAGATGCAGACGGCGCTATTGTTTAGAGCCCACTATCTTAGGAGAATAATATACAGCATTTCTCTTTGTATTGTATTTATTTATGAAATTAATAAATACTAGAATCATATAGCGGTATAGAGAAGTGGTACACAATTTGTACATACTGGCAACTGAGAATTAAGTAGGTAAAAAGCAACCAATTAAAAAAAAGATTTTTACCTGAGCTTCGTGATATTTATTTAGGCTCTGAGATTTTTAAAGTTAAGCAAGTTGTGCTGATTTTCAAATAACTATTCAGATACCTTTAAATAGCAGTTAATTGTAATTTAACACTATTCAATTTCGTGGGTAATTTTTGTATAAACCATTCCAACAAAGCCAATCTAAACTAATAATAACCGGCTATAGTAGAATTCAAAACTTCTAATAAATTTACTGTTTCAATTTACTTTTAAAATATTCAGAATATAAATAACGTTAATTGAATTTTAAATAATGATATGAACATAGGAAAAATATGATAGTTATGTCAAAATATATTGATTTTATGATAACTATTTTACGTAAAAATTATCCATGTCGAAATGACAGGCATATTCCGTGTGGCAATTTATCGTGTACGGACCAGCCTGTGAAACCATTAGTCGTCGCTCGCGTCTGAAAAAGTGTCGCACCCACTGAAACATTGCGCCGCGTTGCCGGGCGCGCTATTCAATTGGCGAATGTATTTTATTCGGAGCCAATCGATCTCTAGACAACAAAACGCACGCCCTGAATAGAGTGTCTCTTGAGGCGATAAATCACCAATGTCTCCGATATACTTTAATGAAAAGATCGTCCCGTCTTTGTTATAAGTATTGTCGCCCTCTTTGTTCGAATAAAACAAATACGCAGAATATTAATCTTCGCGAAATGCAAGCAGAATTCACGGACAACTTAAATAATGTGGATTCCTTTGTGTGGGTGAACTGGAATGCTCACAACTTGAGAATCCGCCTTTCATTATAGTATGATATGTTGAATATTAGTTCAGACTTTATTAAAATTGATTTAAGACTCGCTTATGGACATAAAATGAAATTTTATTAAGCAATTATAACTACAAGGGTATATAAATTGAGAAGCAAAAAAATATCGGCACGATCGGAAACACCCCGGGCATAATAAAGGAAGGTACGATATAAAAATAAAAAGACTTCAATTTACTTGTAACCAACAACTTTGTGTATAAATCTTTGGACTTGAATAAAGTGAAAATACTTTCCTCCATTTATTTTCTTATTAAGTATTAATTCTATTAAAACAATGCGAATGAAAACAACATCGATGAACTGTTAGTTATTTAAGTTCTAATTAGTATTTTTCTAGTAATAAAATAGTGTATTTTATTGCAGGAGTTAATCCTACATTGACTTGGAAGAAAAATGAAGGAGGATTCAAGGGAAGCGTGCGGCAGCCGGCACCGGCCGCTGGTGACGTAACGTGGCTGCACTATCTCACAGCATGGCATCACGACTTATCGCACTCATATTGTGGTTATGTGGAAGTAAGTAGTTTCATATGCTTTAAAGTATTCTTAAAAAATGTTTATATTTTCGCTTGTGTAGTTTACTAATCCTAGGTACTATCCCACTCCTACTTTTATTGTTTTTCATGATTTTCTTCTAAATGAGCTCGTATTAAAACAAGAGATCATTGTGTGCTAGTTGCATAATTATTGGATTAATACATCTTAATACTAAACATTTTCGTATTATTAGAACCATGTTTTGAAATGAAGATGGCTTAATCTCTAAAAGCTTCATTAAGGTAATGCGGTCGCGAGCAATTTTTTGATGTTTCCTTTGATTTTAAAAACAGACAGAATTTTTAAATACTGCATTGAAATATTCGTTAAAATTGTATATTTTCTTTCTAATTACATTTTATTGCATGGTATTCTTACAATTTCTGTAAGAAATATACGTTCGTTAATATTATTTACAGGTTAAGTTTTTTAAGGAAATTAATTCCTTGAACTGCGGCTACAAATTCTACATTATTTTTAGATTTATCTTCAAAACGAAAGGTGAAATACCGCTTGCGGTTTACTTTAAAATAAGTTTATTTACCTTAACTGGATGTTTAGTAATTTTATTTCGAGTTCCCGGATAAATTTTGTTACGAAAATCACGTGAAAAATAAGCAGTGAGGTTCTTTTAAACGTCTGGATGTTCTAAATATAGCTTTTGTACAAGAAATAAAATTCCTTCATGTTTAAATCTATATAAATATTTTTAACAATCAAGTTTTTGCTGATTTCACAAAACATTATGAAAATCACAATATCGTGTTATGTTTGATTTTATAGATTTAGTAACCGTGTTATCTATAGATTTTCACATTTTTTAATAAAGTATACAAAACATAGATATAAAAGTGTCTGCAGCCATCGTCTTCTTCGACCTTTAGTATATTTGAAGAGACCTGTTCATAAACTTTAAACTTTTACACTTGAAAACTAAAAAGTAAAGTTACGAACTTAAGCTAAATACATTTTCTTCTACGATAAAATCATTTTGCTCTACCACAATGAAGTTATTTTTTACAGTTTTCAGATGATAGTTTTTTTAATAATGTAGAAATGTTTTCTGGGCGCCACATAAATTTACTTTTTTTATTACATAAGTTAATAATTATGTTATGTTTTCTTACATTATAATATATTGTATATATCAATTTATACACAATGTTTCTTCAAAAATTGATGACCTAATTTTCAATGAACAAAACCTACAAAAAAGAGTATTCCGTTGTGATTTTATTCGATAAAATTGTACTGAGGTGATGAATTATTAATATAACTCGGAATACAATCGAGTTTTCGAATCCAATTCCTTAAGTAAAGCTGATTATTGGAATTTTCCAAGCGCCCCGAAGTCTCGAAAAATTTCTATAAAGAGCCAATCTCTCCCGGTATCTCGACCTGGCGAACGCCAAAATTATTGGTCCCGAATACGCAATACCGTGCATTCATTATACATGAGCAGGCACACGACACGATCAAATTGTATTAGGGGCCCATACGCCGCGCACTCATCGTATCTTACATATTTGCTAGCTCTGTCGATATTTTTCAATCGATTTTATGTAATAGACATTTGTAGTTAGGGCTATAAATATATTTAAAAGTGGTAACCATTTAACCGAAGATCTTTTCAAGTCCTTACTGATACACTAGATAATTTTGAATTTTTATAACGTTTTGTTTTGCGGAAGGCGGAGAACCGCATTCTGTGGAAAGCATTGGCGAAGGGCTATGTCCAACAGTGGGCAGATAAAGGCGGTTGATGATGATAGTGTTTTGTTCTCAAAAAGCGATATTTATTTATCATGTTGTTCGCGCGGACACTGGCAACACATTTAAACGTCAGAACGAAAA
>NW_013524902.1:0-926 GCF_000836215.1 Papilio polytes
TTAAGCATAAATGCAGAATATACTTTGAAAGAAAAATAGGCTACTGATTTAGTTTTTTTTTCCGCGCGAACGGAGTCATAGGTGACAGCTATATCATTCGGGGCTAGAATAATAATACATAACTATGGATTTTAGACATCTATCGCTTTCTGTTACTCTCTTACTAGATGGTATTCTATACGGTTGTGAGGTCTCTTCTTCTTAGTTACTTACTCTTTAATCTCGGCGTAAACAGCGGCGTCCAGGAAAGCGATAGGCGCAGCCTGTGCGATAGGCAGGAGCAATGCAGCCATCGGTCTGCCTTGCAGCCACACGTCTAGTGCCGCGGGGATTCCCGCTAAATACGGCCCCAGGAACGGGGCAGCTCCGAGAATCGCGGCTAGAACTGTAACGAATGAACGACGTGAAGTTATAGGCATTCATTCAAAAGTGTCCACCACCAGCTTACTATAACCGCACTAAAATCCTCGGAGCCTACCCTTAGTTAGGGACTAAGCCATAGTCAACCACGCTGGCCCATTGCGGGTTGGTTGACTTCACACATATCTTTGAATTTCTTCGCCGATATATGTAAGTTGCATCACGATGTTTTCTTTTACCGTAACAATGACCGGTAAATTATGTACCTATGAAATTCGAAAATCAAATTGGTACATGACGGGATAGAACCCAAGACCTGTAAATTACAATTCCTTAAACCCCTGAGTTAGCGTCGATCCTATATCCTATAGTAAAATGTTCATAAACTAATACCCCAATAAACTTTTTGGTCTCAAAATCGAGAATACTGGAAAGTATTAAGATCATATTGGAAAATTAAATTTAATAGTAACAAGCGAATGACGAGGATGACAAACAAGTGCGATTATCTTAAGTGCGAGGTCATAGGTGTATGTTATTCAGATGTACATGTATGTTTCTATACA
>NW_013524903.1:0-522 GCF_000836215.1 Papilio polytes
CCGACAGCTGCGCCTGCCCCAGCTCGCGAGACGCATTCTCTAACGGACCACCGGAATCTGAAAGATAACTTCATATTAAATGTATGGATGGATGTTACTATATCCAGAAGTCAACAGATCCCGCTGAAATTTAGTATAGATGCAGAACATAGTCTGTAAATTAATTTACATAGCTTTTTTAAATTTGTGGTCGTCAATAAAGAAGATCGATTTGTCAAAAAGGACTTGATAAACACAGATTTCAACAGAAAATTGTGTAAACGTTTGTATTGTAACCAATAAAAATTATAACTTTCTGAATATAAATTGAACGTAAGGACACAAGCAAGACACAAAAATTTATACACTTCATGCAATAAGGGAAGGAAAGGTAAACCAGACAGATAAAAAAAACCCTTAGGCGTCGTATCGTAATTTTGTCCATATTTTTTCCCACTCTTGGTATGCCATACAACTGTATTATTTTTACAAGCAGAAATCATAATTTAGTTTCCACCATACCTATTATCCAAGTAGCCAATC
>NW_013524904.1:0-1389 GCF_000836215.1 Papilio polytes
GGGAAGTCGGTCAATAAAAACAAAAAAAGTAGCAAGTTTTAAAACAGTAATTTGAACCATTATTACCTGATTATTTTAAAATTCCCTTAGAAATGTTAAAAAACTTACACGTAAGAAAAAAACTCTTTGTTATGAAAATTTATTTTATTTCCCAAATAAATAACACCATTTTGCAACAACATTTAATTATAATTTAGATTGCACTTCTCGAACGTTCTCTGTGGCAGAGACTTTATTTGAGGTTATGTTTTGGAATCCCTTCTTGTACATGGTGATGACGACAGCGCCTCCAACGCCCAGGTTGTGCTGCAAGGCGATACGTGCACCGGGCACCTGCCACACAGATATGAAAGCATTAATTCATGAAAAGAAACAAAATAAACATCATCATTATCCTACTTCCGTAGGGTCGACGCAACAGGTTTTTGTCCTCCACATAACTCTATCATACGTCATCTCAGTCATCACTCCCTTTTTGATCATGTCACCTTTCACGCAATCCATCAGTCTCTTTCTAGGTCTACCTCTACTGGTGTACTCTTCTACACTCATAACTAACGTTCTCCTTGTAAAATGCGATTCATCCCTCCTCATAACATGCCCATACCATGCTAACCTTTTCTACCACTGGAGCTACTCACAAACTTCCTCTAATATACTCATTTCGTATCTTATATAATAAACAATATTAGATTAAAATCTTTTGAGTTGATTGTTTGAGCCACCAACGCCCCGGGGCGTGAGTTTTAAGCCAACTTTTTAGTATGCCATGAAGTGCGAGATTACGAGAGATTTGGTTTTTTTATAGTATGTAGGTTGAAACTATGTTCAAAAATAATGTACAAACCCTATTCAAGGCCTGACCATTATTGGCAATGGTAAAAATCTTTTTACTCTATAACTAAGTAAATATTTGTGGAAACCAACATTGTTGTATTTGTTTGTTCATGTCAATATTGTGACAATTAGCACGAGTGGGGCGAAAAGTCCTATCGACCTTTAACCCGAGTTTAATGTAACAAAAGTAGGTAAGCATAGTAAACAATAAATACGCCGGATGTCATCAGATAGTATATCACGTACAAGTTGATAAGATACACTGTTTGATGATAATGATAGGATTATATTTTATCCTTATATCTTATAGATTGTCTGTGGGAGGTTGCTTTTGGGGTAACAATTTTTCATTGCATTAAAACAAAGTAATGGAGTTGTGAATTATTTGGTAAACCTTATCCTTTTCCTACTTCGAGATAATGTCACAAAACTATCGTAAAGACGTTGTCTACATACTCATATACCTGAACGAAGATTATATAAATACCCACCTGTCTAACTCCTGCTTCTCCTCGCAGCTGCCACACGAGCTCTGAGCATTGCGCCAGTCCG
>NW_013524905.1:0-2664 GCF_000836215.1 Papilio polytes
GTTATTATAATTGCGAAGCAAGCCGGCGCAGCGTCAGACCCTCTAGAGTCCTTGCGGCGCGGCCACTTGATTTAATTACCGCAGCGATATAACATTTTATAAAGCAGATTTTTTTTAAATAACGTTCAGATATGAAATTCTAAAGAGATGGCTGCTTACAAGCTTTGTGGAAGGACGTTTTTGAAATTTACGTTTATAAATAAATGCTGAGATAAAGTTCAGATATTAATTAACTTTTAGAAAATGTATACATATTACATTGTAAATTGTTGCCATTGGACCATTATGTAGTCTGTTTCAATAAAAAAAAACTGACATTCAATAATAAATAATGTTTTTCTATGGATATTATGGCAGTAGAAACCAAATGTAATCTTATCTTCTAATATTATAAATGCGAAAGCTTTGTTGTATGGATGTTTGGTAGATTTTGTAAACTAAACAGCAGAACGGATCTTAATGAATTTTGGCATAGATGTAGAGGATAGTCTTGAATAAAACATAGGCTACTTACTTTTGTTTTTTTTTTATAATTCGAAAGCTATTTAAGAATAATTTTATTAACAAAATAGTTCAGTGTAAACTTGATCTTAAAACAAATTTAATATGTTTGCGTAACTCGGCAATATGTAGGCGTGTTTATATTAATGCATTTTATTTTACGTCACAGCCCGTTGCACAATTTAAAACGTACGATATTCCCCCTGCACTTTCAATTACGTACGAGGAAGTAATTGGTAGAGTTGTTTTTTCAATGATATCGGCGCAGGAAGTTGTTAATTATTAAAACTAAAAATATTCGCAAGTTATTAAAACAATATACGTGATCGAACGAACAATACGATACAATACATCTCGGTGGTACTCGTTAATGTAAAATAGGACGGAAATTTACATTTTGATTGGAATTTCCCTCTCCGATCCCCTCCCCCTATATTGTGAGCGGGAAAGTTGAGCTACTGAGGAGGATAATGAGCGAGCCCACGTCACATCTAACGCTGCAGATAAAATATAGTGCTTGTATTGTTATGCAATCCTGGTACATGATTGTAACAAACTACGAACAAATTATACAAATTAAAGTTTGGAGATACTCAAAGTTGTTGAATAATCACTAAGAGAGTTCTTAACTAATTAAGTTCGTGTATTACCAAACATTTTGTTTAATTTCTGTACAATAATGGAATCAGCGAATTGTATTCCTCTTGACTATTGACTATGGCCTAGTCACCCCTTACTTAGGATGCTCCAAGCCCCTTGGTGGGGACGTATAGTGAACTAGTGATGTGATAGTATTTCTCAAAAGGACCTCTTTCTGTGGTCCTAGTAAATATACAATTAAAAATGCATACTAACGCAATCTAAAATCTTGAAAGTCGTTTATTAAAGCAAGCATCATTGTGTATCTAATTATATTTCCATTTTACTGCACAAGTTTGTATTGTTCTATAGGAGAGGGGCGAAGTGCGCGCTACGAGATGTCTCATTATAACAACTGAATAGTTATGCAGGCATTACACGTTAGGTTTCGCATGACAGATTTGACTTTGCAAGCATAACCTGCAGGTTAACTCTAGCGTGTACTAAAACATGCTTATACCTGCAAGATTAAAACCGTTATGCAAAACCTAACGTGTGTAGCCTGCATTACAGTCGATGTTGTAGTAATTTACGTGAATCAACTTTGCGAATGTCGTGACAATGGTTTTGTGAATACCAGTGTTGGGTTCGTGATAACTTTTTTCACGACGCGCCCATGGAAAAACATTGAGGTCAGTTTCGATGGACAAAAACTACGTTCTGATTTGCTAGTAGCATTGATTTAGTTGCGATTCATTGAATCATGTAATCGATGAATTAAATCCATTTTAAGTACAATGACTGAAATATTTTGGTAAGCTAGAGTAATACTTTATTGGGAAAGGTATGAAATAGGACATGTGTAAGAGAACTAACCACGCATTATATTGAAACTTCTAGCACTTTGTACGAGTTGTAATAACTATTCGTATTAAAATATTTAGATCGCTGTCGGCTCTTATTAACCGCGTAGGGTATTCCGAATGCGTCGGCTCCAGTTATGTTGCATTCTGCTTGCATCTCTCGTCTCGTTCTGAGAAGCGCCCGCTTCAACCTGTTGTAGGATTTAGTACATCGGCTAAATTACACCGCCTGTCGGCTGTTTAACTCGGAATTGCTCTCTTAATTACTATTAGTTAGCGACTGCGGCTTCTAATCAACGTGCCAAAGTTTTGTTTTATACTTTTTTGTGTATTTAATGAAAGAAAATGTTTATTTCAAACTTTTAATGTATCCTATAGTTGCTCTAAAATCATACTTATGACTATTCATTTACCTGTGAGTTTCTTCTCCCGGAAGTACAATTTTTGCGATAGGGAAAAATCATTTAAATAAACAGCGATTATGTATTTTTACAGTAAATATTTTTATAGACAGAAGAGTTAAGGAAATATTTATGCGGGGTTTTGAGAATGTAATTAATTTTTAAATTCATAATGTATTGAAAAGTAATCCTGTTAAAGCAAACACGTAAAAGCTTCTAAAGAGAAAGGACTCAGTTTAAACAATCAGATCACTTTGTTAGCTAAAGGAACTTGCAATTGCATTTAGAATCAAGCCATGGTGTATTTGATTGGTCGCTAC
>NW_013524906.1:0-565 GCF_000836215.1 Papilio polytes
GGCGGAGTCGCGGGCGAAAGCTAGTTAACTATAAAATAATACATAACTAAAAAATAAAGTGTGTCTCGAATTAACATCGTACGAAGTAATTCATTTTTGTCAAGGAAAATGTAACTGAATTTGATTGAAATATCGCTTGAATGTACCATAGATACCAAATCAATAAATCAATGAAAAACTTTGTCTATGAATGTTATCAAATGTCAGTGTCAAAATGAAATGAAAACAACGTAATAACACAACACAATGTTATGTAGTTTTAATTTATTTTAAAAATATTGCATAATCAAGTGAAAAGTTACTTAATCTATTATCCCCATTATCTTTTCAATAATGATATAAAGAAGAAAGTATGTTACATTTGTAGCTAACTAAACCGGATCAAATAATTTAACAAGAATCGTGTTTATTAAAATTACTGACATTAATTGTGACATTGTCGATTTTAAAACAGTTTACAGACTTACTATTTTTGAGATTGAGAGGCCTGTTGAGTTCTATTCGAAACGTTACATTGTGGTCCTTCGGTAGAATTTTTTCCAACGAAATAACCAATTGCGGAAGC
>NW_013524907.1:0-529 GCF_000836215.1 Papilio polytes
GGGAATTGGAAAGTGCTATTCGCTATGCCAATTGATATCACCTGCTTGTAATATTAATTTCAAGCCAGTGGAAAAAGCTCAAACACTCCAAATTAGTATTATATCCATTTTTTTATAAATCAACCACGCTTTGTCTAATCAACTAATGAATTTCAAATTGCAAAAAAATACTATATATTACTATAAAACTAACTAAAAACATTAAAACCTTCTATAACGACATTTAGAGGAAGTTTGAAAGTAGCGCCAGTGGTGGAGAAATTGAGAAGCAAAAGGTTAGCGTGGTATGGACATATTATGCGAGGATGGGGACACAAACCAAAAAGTGTTAAGATTGAATGTGGCTACAAAGGTAGAGGAAGACCGAAAAAAGTATGGATGGATTGTGTGAAAGAGGACATGCTTAAGGGAGTGGATTTAGATATGACGGCTGATAGAGATGTATGGAGCAGCACATACTGTGCCCTCCGTAAGGGATGAGGACAAGTGGATGATGATGACATTTATAAACAAAATTAAGTCCTATTTT
>NW_013524908.1:0-1926 GCF_000836215.1 Papilio polytes
GTGTTGGCTACGAGACAATCGACAATCGCACAACTATTGTGCGATAGTTTAGTCAAAGGTGTGCGCCTACTCTAAACGCTCAAAATTCTATTTTCAATGTAGATAAAAACATTTCTAATTGTATTAAACGATAGAAGTATTTCGTGGTCACTTATTGCGCAATTTTAGGAGTATTTCATTAATCAGTTTGGTAGTGTCATAAATTCTCAAGCGCCTATAAAACTCTTTAATTGCCCTTAATGAATTGGCCTACGGTAGCAGGTAGGCCATACTAAAATATTCCGAATAGCATCGCCGAAAATTTCAAAAAATACGTAACGGTTAGAGCTGAGGGTACGAATCGTCACGTTACAGATGACAGCGGCCTCTTAAACTTCTTTTTTAATTGTGAGACCCAAATATGCGGTCTGCATACTATAATTTTTTTGGGTATTGTTTTGTGGTATTTCGACTACAGACCCCAAATTTTAACCTCAAAAATGTTAGCAGACCAATCAGTTGTAGAGTTTTCTAAGTTTATTTAACAGGTTTTTATATAAATGTATTTGGTAATAAAGTAAAAAAGTAAGCTGAGAATAAAAATATGTGTACTTGGACTTTGTAAAAACCTATGTTATTTGTTTTACTATTATTATAAACTAGCTTTCGCCCGCGACTCGGTCCGCATGGAATTAAAAAAAAAAAACAAAAGTGAGTAGTAGTGTATTCTTCCAGACTATCCTCTACATCTATGCTAAATGTCGTCGAGATCCGTTCAGCTATTTAGATTACAAACTCTAACAAACATCCATCCATCCATCCATCTAACTTCTTTCGTATTTAAACTTTCGTATTTATAATATTAGTAGGATGAGTAGGATGTGATTGTATCATTGGGTGTGTTCCTTCGTATGTCCAGAACGGTTTAATGGATCTTGATGAAATTTGGCACAATGGATCATAGTGGGAGAACACATAGAGGTATCAAGGTTTTTTTCAAATTCCGCGCAAACGAAGACATGGGCATAATTTTTTTTCTATAATTAAAACAAAACGTTAATAAATATCACTATCTACAATATTAACATTGTTTATTATAAGATTTAAAATGGTATTTTATACTCCTTAACTTTGTGTTAATGTAGCAATTTAGTTGTGTTACTCGAAGCGATTTATCAATCGGCTAGTGTCGAACGTTACCGGCTTAAGTCAAAGGGAGGCAGCGGTGAGCTATTCAAATAATTAGGGCCGATACCGCCACCGGCTCCTCTGGAATTGAACCGCATAAAAATTGTCGAGGGAACGGTCGCTACAAAAAGTGTACCAACGTGATATATCGAGCCAGTAAGCGACTAACATTTACTCGTTTGACGACTCACATCCCTTGGTTCGAATGTTATGATTCGATGTGGGTCATATCTTAGTATCAGAGCTTTATTATTTCATTCATTGAAAATATTAAGAGGCACGCACACCTGAAATTAATCTATCGCACAATTGTTTAGTCTCGCTTTGATTCCTATGAGATTTTTAGTTGTACCACTAAACATTTGAATAGTCTGCTAAACAAATGACAATCGCACAACAGTCGTGCCATAGTTTAGTCAAAGATGTACGCCCATTCTAATATTTATTAATTCTATGTTTAGTCGAAGTAAAAATAAATGTTTAATGTAACTTACTCACTATTTACACTATACGCATTATTTGCAATAAAATTTAACATTTTATAATTGTTTGTAAATATTAATTTATGCAGCTTTTTTAACTTAAACCATAGTAAACATTTTGATAGTTTACTACTAAGTTTGATTTTTTTTTTCATTCCTAATTCGTCTTCGAGAATATAGTAGTTATTTAAAGTAATTACATGTTAGAGAAAGAAATATTAGTTATTTCCTATATTCCATAATGCAACACTTCGACTGCTGACACAAAAGTTGAATT
>NW_013524909.1:0-1084 GCF_000836215.1 Papilio polytes
TCATCACAAAGCTTGATTTTATGTACGGGATATTTCAAACTAGCTTTTGTCCGCGATTTCGTATACGCAGAATTAAAAAAAAATAGTCCAAGTGTTCTTTTAGTCTATGTTACATTATACCAAATTAATCTAGATTTGTTACTGTATTTTGGAGATAAATAGTAACAAACATCCATCCATTTACATATACAATATTAGTATAGTTGTGTTACCCGTCGTAGTCGAACATCTGTATGGCGGCCCAGCCGAGCTCGACTTGGTCGTACTGCACGCCGCCCTCCGCCTCCCCCTCCCCTTCCGGCGCGCCCTCGCCCGCCGGCTGGCTGTCGTCCGCGCGCTGCGTGCGCCCGAACAGCGTCAGCACCAGCCGGCACTCACGCGGCAACGTGCTCACAGGCATGTCTTCCAGATTCAACCTGACAGATTAACGGTCCTTCAGATCAACTTCATCAGCTTACTGTATGTCATCTCTTATGGGGCTTAGAGCTTTAAGTGATTAGGACAGAATTAAAAACGATTGGATAGACAACAAAACATAAAACCAAAAATCCATCAAAAATCGAACATTTACTAAACGGACTATTTTAGTCTATAAATTATTTTAGCACGATACATAAAATTGCATCATTACAGGATCGTTCCTAAATTAGAAGGACAAATTTTGAATAAGTAACAAAATAACTTTACTATTATAATAAAGCGTAAACACACGCATCTTTGTTGCCTAAGATGTCAGAAATTACAGCATAATTTGGAATAACTTTTCCTTTAATAAAAGGCCCTACACTTCCGTTACGCTTTAGGCTATATATTTTCACGCTATTAAACTAATATTTTGGATAAAAACCATAATGTGGGAAAGAGACCATAAATTGCTGCCAACATCAAGGAATCAAGGTTGCCATTTGCAATTGATAATTTGACAAATGTAAACAATAAAATGATTTTTTTTTATAATTTTATGCGAATGTAGTCACATGGGAACAGCTAGTAGCTAATAAAAACTAAACAATGAAAAGGTTACCAAGTATCAAAGATAATCCTGGGATAGAAACCCCCGCACTCGATCTTGGAGGAGTGCGTG
>NW_013524909.1:1312-2384 GCF_000836215.1 Papilio polytes
GATTATAGTGGCAGACCCAAAATTTTAAATAGCATAGTTGATTTAAGAATGCAAATCGTGATTGTCTCTATTTCCTACTTTATCATAAAGGCTAACATAAATCTGTAATTTTACCATAGTTGATTTAAAACTCAATTTGACGGAGTTTTTTGTAGCAAAAAAAAACGACTTAGTAAGTCATATTTTAAAATAACGAGGAAAAATGCTATACTTTTTTCATTACTTGTTCGTCACATTGACCATAATCAAATTAAACATTAATAAGGTAAATTGCTATTATATCTTATTCCTTCTTTCTGTAGTAAAAGGCATGCATATTCGCACTATTCTATTAAAAAAGATTTAATAGTAACTGACTGCTAGGCTGTGCAGGCATGTTGGGCGGGTCAGCGAGCTGGAAGTCGAGCAGGCGCGTGCGCGTGTAGAGCGCGAGCAGCGAGCGCACGGCGTCCCGCACGCGCGCGCACTGCTGCGCGACCGCCTCGCGCGCCGTCGCCGCGCGCACTGACACCTGGCAGTACGGACCGTCCTCTGATTGGATCTCTGGCGTCACTGCGTTGCCATTGCCCTGGAATACATCACAGTATAGATACTAATATAAAACGTAAATACATAGTTTTTATGTAGGAAGCCAGCAATCATTGCTTGATTTTTAATATTTTTTTATGAAGAAAATCCCTAAGATTAGGACAGGCTATATAACTTCACGCTATTTAATTTAGGCGAATGAATGTGATGTGGGAAACGAACAAAAATCTACAACCCAAAAGCAGCGAAGAAGATTACCATGGTAACGGTAATTGTTAGCCAATAATAACCGCTTTCGTTGTCATTTGTGCGTTTGAATTTTGACACTTGCTATTAAAAGTTTTACAAATGTAAACAGAAATTATAATCTTATGCGCATTAATCCGCACGAGAACAACTTATTTTATAAAACTACAGTTATCCGCACAATTTCGACGTAAAATCAATTCACAGTATTAAGCCAGTATGACAGTATTAACCTGGGCAGTGCAGGACTGCGCGAAGGCGTTGAGCGTGTATGTGACGTGCAGAGTCTCGACGCCGC
>NW_013524910.1:0-1270 GCF_000836215.1 Papilio polytes
ATACTTGGTAAGTATACTACTCTTTGTTTTATTGCTTGTAGTAGTGGGACATTTTAGCTTTCTTTCTTCAATTATTATATTCATAACCTCTCTTTTATAATTAATGTTTATCTCTTTCAGGAACGCCGGGCCCTGCTTCCAAATTTTGACATCAGGGCATGCTGATGGGTTTACGCCTCTGGACGCGCAATCGGCAGAATTCTGCTTCGTCGATATGTGGCACCACTGATCTCCATCCATAACGGTAAGTATTTCCGACACTCTATTGGCTATGAAAGTTTTCCAACGACTAGAGTGGCTCCTGAGCCAAGCCAGTACGTAAAGCTCGAGCCTCGGAATCGACACCTGCTTGATGAGTTCCAGGTGTTCTTCGGTTGCTCGTAGGTGATCTTCCTGTATTTGATTCAACAATTCGGAACGATTGGTGGACCAACGTTGAAGTATGGTACGTAAGAATGGAGCCGAGGATGTGCCGAAAGTCACCCAAAGAAGACGAAAATGCTGTAACTCATCTTCTGGATTTTCACGCCACAGGATGAGTTGAAAGTCGACATCTCTTTCAGACACCTTAACCTGTCGATACATTTTAATTATGTCTGCAGCGAGACATATTGGAAACTGGCGCCAATTCATCAGGATGTGACGCAACTCAGGTTGAAGAGTTGGACCGACCAAAAGATCCTGATTCAACGACGCTCCATTTGTTCCCGGACACGATGCATCGAAGACAACTCTCAACTTGGTGGTAAGCTTATCATTTCGCACTTCTGCGTGATGTGGCAAATTAACCGCACCAGCTTTTTCTTTATCCTCGACCTTTTCCATATGGCCGAGATCCAAGTATTCATTGATTACCTTGATGTACTCTTTTTTCATGTCAGGGTCTCGTAAGAATCGCTTTTCTAAAATAAGTAACCTTTTCTGGGCAATTTGTTTCGAGTCACCATATTTACATTTCGGATCCGATGTGCGAAAGGGCAAGCTAACGATGTAACGACCAGATTCTTCTCTATGAGTCGTTTCCGCGAACAATCTTTTACACAACTGCTCTTCTTCCGTTGAAAATGTTTTTTCGACATCATAATGGTCAGACTCCAACTCCCAGGACTTCCGTAAGAGCTCATTCTCGTTTGAATGAGCTGAGTGCAAACTAACAATAATGTTGTGACACTTTTCAGAATGACTGCCTGCTTCTTCAACTTCACCAGACAGGATCCAACCAAATCTTGTTTTCTGCGCAAGAGGGTAGCCCGGTGGACCCCTAATCAAC
>NW_013524911.1:0-1043 GCF_000836215.1 Papilio polytes
AACCCACCTGCAGAAACAGGAACAGCAGTGATGAGGCCGAGTGAGACGAATATATTGTACGTCATGATGTTGCCGAATTGAAACACCAAGTGGAACACTGGAAGACGAAAAATATCTTTTAAAATCAATGAATTTACGACTTTTGGTGACAATTAATATTTATCTATGAAATTATATTTACTTTTGTTTCAACTTGCCCTTATCCTTAGAGTCGAAACAGTACGTACTGCTTTTCATACATCTCTATCCATCATATCTGAATATTCATTTGAATTAATTATTGTTGTCCCTTTCACTCTCTTTAATATAACAGAGACAACAATACTAACGTAACTAGTAGAGTTCTACGTTTATCTCCGTTAGATCCATATTTGTGGTTGTTTAGTAAGAAACTAGTCGTAAATGTGAAATAAAATAATTAAAGGATATGACAAATGAGTATTTATTAGCCATTTTTAGATATCATGGTATTCCGAAAAGATGGATTGCTATCCTTACATTCCTATAGTACAAGATATAAACAATATTGACAGATGCAAGCAGTACATCCAAGTGGTACCTAGGAGGGCGACGCTGGCCAGCAGGAGGTGCAGCCAGGGCATGCGGTGCGCCGGCAGCAGCTCCGAGCCCGTCAGGTACAGCGCCAGGCAGACCGGCCACAGCAGCAGCGCGTTCACACTGCCCACGATAGAGAAGAACAGGGCGCGCTGCCCAGAGTTCACCTCGCCCATCACTTTTCTAAACAACACCTGTAACACCAAACAAATCACAAATGGGTCGCTTCGCCTGGTAAAATACCCCGACTAGACAAAAGACAGGCGTGAAGCAGGTGCAATTCCGCGTAGTCTGATGGGTGTCCAACTTTAGTCCCTTGTGCTTCCCACCATTTATCTTATAAGAAAAGGGTGTGAAGGGGTTGACGCTGAAAGGGAAAATATCCTCTTTATGTGCGTTTCCTCCTTTTTTTATAACATAAGGTGGCAAACGAGCTACAGACCACCTGAATACGCTAAAATGGCGAAGCGACCGCTGCCCATAGACAT
>NW_013524912.1:0-6072 GCF_000836215.1 Papilio polytes
AGACACCGCAATCTTCAAAATATCTTCAAATTATTTTCAAAAGTACAAATAATGGAAAAAGTAATGGAAAAAGAAAATCTCTACTATTATCCTATACGTATTCCAGAAGAATAAAGTCTTGCGTGCTCGGAAATAATGGATTTCCAAGATGGAACTCGAAATTTGGTCAAACATTCAGTTTGGACAAATTTCGAGTGTCTAAGGCCATAGCAACAGCGCTTGTCCCTTTTCTCTTATTTAAAAAATGTCCTCCATAAAAGGACAATTTATAATATGCATTGACAGGACAATTTATAATATGGAAAATAAATAAGATGCATTTATATTTGTATAATTTTATTGCTTCATTTTTGGCGCTACATATTTGAGTATTAAAGTAAATACAGTTTCAAAAATGGCCCAAACTAGTTTATTTTCACAAGAGTTTGCCATTTTTTCCATCTCCGTGGGCAAAAAGTTTATGTCACTATAAAATACCATGCGTATGATACATAACTATAATCGGCGAAACATGAATTTCCAAACATTTTAATTTACATAAATGTCATTCTTGACACCAACTTGACACTTTAGTGACATTCAGGTTTAAATGTTTCCATTGTAAAAACAAAAAACACATAAAACCTCTGTGAGAATATGTTTTTGCACTTGTAGCCCTATTAACTATAACTTTTACGATAACCGGCGATTTGATGCAACTCACCCTTAGATTTATTTTTCATTGTCGTGTTCTAATAACCTGTTGCGCCGACCCTACGGGAGTAGGATAAGGAGATGATGATGATGTGTTGTAATAAGCACCACTTAGTTGGTGCACATGTTTAATATTTGTGTCAGAAAAATTTAAATTAAATATTTTTATCCTGGTAACTTTTTGCCACGAGAATTGAGTTTGGCAGGTGTCAGACCGTACTTATTCTTTGTTCTAAGTCTCAACTCGTACTTATATGCTCTTTGACATACTGGACTTCTCTGTGTCTCTGTATCACTGTATTATATTCTATTCACTCCAAAATTCCACGTTATTCATTAATTCCTATAATATTCAAGTTATTGTTTATTCATATTCGAATACAGTATTTTTCTTGCTGAGCTTGTTAAATCAAGTTTGTGGGGTATTCATAGCGGAGAAATTTAAAATGAGTGACCTAACCGAAGCAGCGTTGAAAGAAAGTGGGTCAGCGGTAGTCTGTGAAACCCTCACCGCAAATGCGCAGCTCCCTTCTCCCATTCAAGAACCTATGGATGTAAAGGCAGATAAATCTAGCAGGTTAGTATCGCTAGTAAAATAATATCGATGTCATTAAAATAAATGAAATAATGCATAGCCGACAGCATCAGCATATTGGGTATGCATGGCGCTGGCTCATCTTGATCATTACTATAAAATATCTTTATATCTTCACACTGTTTTAAATAAAATTACATTTGTGTTATGCATAATAGTTGAATTTGTCACTAAACAGTTGACTATTAATAATATTAACAGTAATATAATTGTATTAATTGTGCACATATTGTTTTTTGTTTTTAGTGTATTGGCTTACGGCAATGTAAAAACTGTAGAATTTGGTAAGTTAACTGGTATCTAAATTTGTAGTTTTATTTAGAGCAGTAATAATTAATGTTTCCCACTTATTTTTGCAGGAGTACAAACAGACCTTACTTTCCCTTTTCATGTCCCGGATGAAGTTCAAAATGTATTAAATGCATATACTGTAACAGCAGAGGTAAGCAATTTTTGTCTACTTTACACTTTTTATTTAGAATACTAGCGAGCATGTATTAAGCATTAAGATTTAACAAAAACTTACATTACAATGAAAATGTTATCCAATTTAAAAGTATAATGCCAACTAACAAACTAACTGACACATAACAATGAGATATGATTAATTTGTAATGTCAATAAATAACATTTCCAGGAGACCATTGAGGACACATCATTTAGCGAGACAATGTTAAATGATGCAAGTAGGTCTGAATATTTACAGCCTAACCAACTCTTCATCTATGACTTATCTTCGCTACCATTGGCTGCTGAGGACCTAGAAATAGTAAGTTCTCTTTTTCCAAGTTTTGTACCCACTTACTTAACATGTGCAAAATGTTTTCAACTTAGCCTTTTTAAGTAAATGATGAGCCAAAAGTAGTTACAATTTTTAATAAAAAAACAAAACCAACTTCTAAACAAAATACACAAATGAATATATGCTGAAAAAACAATACACTAAAATGTAATGAAATAATTCCTTGAAAATAGTAAACCTCCCTTATTGTAGCTGTTATGTCTATGTTGTACAATTATTATTACTTTGATGTTGGTATCAGCCGAGGTATGCAGTGATATTTATAATTCTATGTAAGGCTTTATACATTTTTACCATAACAATTGACAATTGTAAGTATAGTAATGATTAAGTAATGAATCTTCATTGACTGACACCGATTTCAAAGTAATAATAATTGTAAAATATAAACATAACAACTACAATAAGGGAGGTTTACTATTTTCAAGCAATTATTTCGTTATTTTTTAGGGTATTCTTTTTTTTTTCAGAATACTTTGATATGTGTATTTTGTTTGGAAGTCAATTTTGTTTTTTTTTATTAGAAATTTCATTTATTTCGCGATATTTAGTGACTCTAAACATCGCAGAATAGAAGAATGGAGAATAACAATGAGATATGATGATTTTATAATTTCAATAAATAACATTTCCAGACCATTGAGGACACATCATTTAGCGAGACAATGTTAAATGATGCAAGTAGGTCTGAATATTTACAACCGAACCAACTCTTCATCTATGACTTATCTTCGCTACCATTGGCTGCTGAGGAGCAAGAAATAGTAAGTTCTCTTTTTCCAAGTCTTGTACCCACTTACTTAACATGTGCAAAATGTTTTCAACTTAGCCTTTTTAAGTAAATGATGAGCCAAAAGTAGTTACAATTTTTAATAAAAAAACATAACCAAATTCTAAAAAAAATACACAAATCAATATTTGTTGAAAAAACAGTACACTAAAATGTAATGAAATAATTCCTTGAAAATAGTAAACCTCCCTTATTGTAGCTGTTATGTCTATGTTGTACAATTGTTATTACAATGAAAATGTTATCCAATTTAAAAGTATAATGCCAACTAACTGACACATAACAATGAGATATGATGATTTTGTATTGTCAATAAATAACATTTCCAGACCATTGAGGACACATCATTTAGCGAGACAATGTTAAATGATGCAAGTAGGTCTGAATATTTACAGCCGTACCTAATCTACAACCCACCTTCACCACCATCGGCTGATGAGGACCTGGAAATAGTAAGTTCGCTTTTTCTAAGTCTTGTACCCACTTACTTAACATGTGCAAAATGTTTTCAACTTAGCCTTTTTAGTAAATGATGAGCCAAAAGTAGTTACAATTTCATTTTACACAATCATGCATGTTTTTTACATACATATATTGATAATATATATAAGTTTGTTAATAAAGGTTTAACAATACTAATAAAGATTAATATATATAAGTACCATTATTAAGTGTTTAAAAATCTTTTAAAAACAGCATAATTCTTAATTACATGATGACAACTGTATATCTTGCAAATATTAAGATGTCAACGTTTGGATTACTTTTTATTACTAAATATCTCTAGAATGACTCGATGGACATTTTGACATAGAATACAGTCAGGTAAAAGATAAAGACTGCTAATCTAGTTTTCTTTTTATGACTGAGCGGACGAACTCAGGGGCAACAGCATTAAGATCTTGTATGTGAAATGAATAACCAAAAAATTTAATATTGATTATGTGGGTAATGCGAGGGATGTAGGCAACCCATTATAATCCCTGAAATATTGCTTGTTAGATATGCAACCGAACAACAGAAATACTTAGTAAATATTTAACATAAATTTTCAGTTGTATCAGCCTTTATCTAGCAGTGATGAATTGGATCCTGCGGTATTCCAAAGAGATGTTCAGGAATATAGAATTCTATCACCTCCATTATCCGACGATGAAAGTCAATTGGTAAGTTGTATTTTGTTACTGTTCATCTACCATTTGTGTTTCATTATTATCAACCTCCCTTTGTTCCTACAAGGGGTTGGCACAGTGCTGTAAATGCTCTTATCACTCCTCATATCGGAAACCACTGCCTTAAGCACCCAAATATACAATTCATTCATACTTTTTTGGTCATCCTCTACCTTTCCCATCCATACAATTTCTTAATAAACTCAGACTTTATTTTTAGTTATTAATTTGTGCAAAATCATTCAAAGATCAGTTACATGTGAAAGATGTGTGTAACCTAGTAGTTTTGAAAAACATAAGTAGATTGTAATAAATTATATGAATGGACCAACAATAAACATTTTTATTTTAGATATCGCCTGAAGACTTGGGGGTTATGGATATCTTCATGGATAAAGGAGAAACGGAGGATTAAAAAAATAATTATAAATAAATAAATAAATAATATAAATAAATAAATAATATAAATAAATAAATAATATATATAAATAATAATAATAGTACCCAGAGTTATTATAACTTAAAATAGTTAACATTATTTTATACAAGATAGATGATACATAATATTTATGGAAATGACTGATCTCCAATTGTGATATTATTCCTTAAAGCTTTAATTTAGGTAAATTACCCTAATAATATGTTGCTGTTAAAATGTAATGTAGTAGTAACAGTATCATAAGGAAAAATGACTGATTAACTTTTATTCTACGAAGTACAAAATAATAAGGCAGTAATGTTAAGATGTAAATGTTTATTTTTTTTTGTATCTGATGATGTTTCACTTTTATTCCATATTTTTTTTGTTTAATAATTACTTTTTCTCAATTATCAATGTTAAAAACAATGTTAAGAACAAAGGGGAATAGATTTTGTTAAAACTTTTAGTTTCTTTCTTTTTTTTATAACTAGCCATATGTTGTTCTTGATTGACAAATGTGTTCATTGTACCTCATATTATAATTAAACATACATAAATAATGCTGTGTAGCAAATGTGATATAGAAAATGATTAGTGGATAAAGTAAAAAGATATATATATAATTATGATTCCATATTGTATGTGATTTTTTGCCAAAAAACTATTGATGTTTTTGAGTTTATTTATTAATCATAAAATAAAAAAAATATTTTTCCGTTGATTTTTCTAATAAACATGTTTATGAAAATCATTATTTTATTCTATCATCCTTATAAAATTTAACTGTTCCCATGCGACTACAACCGCATGAAATTATATAAAAAAATATTGTATACATTTATCAAATTATGAATTGCAAATGTCAAAATGATATGACATCATTATGTCATATGAAGGAGGCAAGGTTTTCATGGTTTGTAATGACTGAAGTTGAATGACTTGAAGTTGGCAGCTTCTAGTTTATGGTCCCTTTCTCACATAAAGGTTTTTGTTCAATTTATTTATCCCCAAAGTTTAATAGCGGAAAAATATACAACTTAAAGCGTGTCGTATTATTATATTAGTATAGATAAGCTTATTTTCTTATTTTATACTTAATTTTTAAAACCAACTAAAACAACGAGATAACCTATCGGCGCGGCAGTCTATCTGTAGGTATTTCTATTAAGTATTGAAAATTCAAAATAACTACTAAACGATCAAATCAAAGCAAGTCTACTAATGGTCTTAGAAAATAACCATAAATACTAACGACCAATTATTTTTACAATCACCTTTAACTTTCAAGTTTTATAGTTAACTTTAACAAGCGACCGACGGCTGCCTGAAATACCACGGCTGATATCCAAAATTCCGTTAGTGTAGACGTTAGGTTTCTTTGGTATTAAATCTTGAAAAACGCGCTACGCCCACTATGCGTCTTCTTGTTGTGTTTTTGGCGACATGGTTGTCAAAGGTAAAAATATTGTACCTTATTATTAAGATAAAGCTATAAAATAATAACACGTATCCTTAAATAGCTTGTTACTTTCTGAGTTAAATCTTTACTTGGCCTAATTCTAAACATTAGTTTGCCTTAGGGATATTAGAAAGATCAAA
>NW_013524912.1:6517-12601 GCF_000836215.1 Papilio polytes
CAGAGGTGGTTGTGGTGGTCGCGGTTTGGCGACGGATCTGCGGGGAAGGCAGAGGTGGTTTTGGTGGTCGCGGTTTGGCGACGGATCTGCGGGGAAAGCAGAGGTGGTTGAGGTGGCGGTGTCCACCTGGAAGCGAAAGGTGCCTGAGGTTGGGGCCTTGGATGAGGCCGGACCGGAAACCAGGCGTGAGCTTAGGGCGTCCAGGGACGAACTGGCAAATGCCAGGTTGTTTAAATTTTTTTAGTTTCATAAATATTATTACTTGGTTTTATTATTATTTCATTTGTAACTAGTAGGTTTTGTTATAAATATATTTCGAATTTGTTATTTTGTTTTAAATACTTTGTTGTTTTATAATCTTGTTTAATTATTAGTAGTAACTTTTGTGTAAAAATGTTTCCATAATTTAACTGCAACATGCGTATACCTATGGATGTTTTGATATGTACCTGACTTCGTTAATTAATCGTATTAGAATGTAATTACGGTTTTTCTTTATAGTTTTGTTTTGTGTAATGTTCTTCTTGATTGTTTTTATGTATAATTGTATTTGGCAATATGTGTTTGGCATTTTTTTTAAGGGGGAGATAATGTGGTGTATATGTGGGTATGCCAATAATAATGTACCGTCAGTGTTGCTAATAATAAATCAGTCCAGTACCAACCGCCGTTTCATTAACACACCTACATTACATTGGATTATACATGAAAGTGTATAAGACCATTTTACGTGTTTTTTTGCGGCAGCTACCTACTGCGCCTGAGGGGAGTCTGTGCCCAAATTCCACTACGACTACATCTGCGAGCGGCGAGATGTTAAGATCAAACACGTCAATATGACGGATCCCAACGAGCGATTCAACGTACGCAATCCGGTGGTGCGCCGCGCGGAGTACTACAGGGCTCCATACGACATCCTGAAGGCATGTCCCGACTGGTCGGTTGCATATTCTCACAAAATAAATATATGTTTGTGGACACTATTGTAGTCAACCTATTTGTTGGATGGCAATCTTTATCTAGTAGACTTTTGTGATGTTAAAATAGGTACGGTTGCAACTTGCGCATCGCGCCGGAGTCCATGCACCAAGAGCTACCGGCCGCGCTTCTCGACGCCAACGAGACTGCCTTCGTCGGCCACGGCGGCAAGTACTGGCTCGCTCTCTACTACACACAGGTATCTTTATATTTCATGCTTTATTTCTTCTTAATCTCCTCAGTTCTTAAGTATTGCAGTGTATTAGACCCGTCATAGTTGATAAAGGACAGATATTACTCTGGCCAAATGTGTCGGAACGTCCGAACGTCTTTGCTCCTGTGTGTCTACCGCAGACATTTTTAATAACTATGTATTATAAAAATATAATGAATAATTACAACAATTACATTAAGTACATTTCTTAGTTTCATAGATCTAAAACGTGTAATTTATTATCTTGACTAAGTTATGTTGGTTTGTTTCAGCTTGCAACTTACGCTATATACTTCCAAGCTCATGGCGAGTACCCGTGGCAGTCGAACCGACCTATCGTCTCCGTCGATAAAGGTTTGCCGGAGTATTTATAAATATATGCATTAAACGATTCATAATTTTAAAAAATCAGTTCGACCTTATAATGTTATCTTTGTACAGGTGGCATATGGGAGCAACTGCTGAAGGCAAACATCGGTCCGGACATGAACCTGCACTACAATCTAAACGGCATCTTCAATCGCTACCCAGGAGGGAACGTTGCACCAGATCTGATGCGCAATGAAGGACAGGTCTGTTATTATGGCTCTATTTTACAAATTTGTTTAAAAAAATACTACCCGTTTTTCTGATTGAATGTTGCAATATACGTTATTAAGCACGTACATATAGAGAAAGAAATATTGCTTCCAGGTGCAACCGGCCAACTTTAGGTCTGAAAGCCGAGATGGCGCGCCAGAGGACCTCATAATTGGCAACGCGCATCTTGTCAATGGACCAGGTATGCCTGGACCTCCTACATCCACTACCATACTATCCAAACTTTGGCGTTTATAACATTAGAATTAAATAATGAATTCAGTAGTATGATTAATCAACTCCTAAACTAAAGAAAAGATACTTAATTTTTCAGATGCTGAGACAGGAAGTGCGAATTACAACAAATTCATACACGACTCTCAAGTACAAGCCACTTTCGACCACTCAAAGAATATATAACATTTAGTGCATTCCTTCAAATTTTATTACAATAAATATAATTACATAATTTGTGTAATGCTTTATTATCCTATAAATGTAAAGTGTTCAGAGCGAAATAATTTACAAATATAATCCAATTTAGTTTGGAGTACCTTAAAATCATCACGTCACTGTCATTACGACAACGTCAAATCAATACGTCAACATCAAATCTGTACGTCAAGTCGCCATGACGTGTATAGGGTTGCCAGTGTGCATACATTTGCCAAAATGGAGGGACAATTTAAATTGCTTTTTGATCAAATGAAAAATGAGATGGAAAAACAAACAAACATTATATTCGAAAGAATGGATGAACGACTAGAACCCTTGATAGAAGAAAACAAAGTCATGAAGAGCAAAATAGAAGTTTTAGAAAGAAAAATTGACCAATTAGAGAAGGAAAAGAAAAAAAATAATCTTCTTATATTTGGAATAGAAGAGGAAGAAGAATCTACTTTAGGATTACTGGAAATAGTGCAGAATACAATTAAATCAGATTTAGAGATTTCTCTGGAAACAAAAGACGTATCAAGGATTCACCGAATTGGAGCCATCAAGGAAAATAAAATTCGACCCGTACTTATTACTTTCACGGATACTTGGAAAAGAAGGGAGATATTAAAAAATAAAAGGAGTTTGAAGCAGGTATATGTTACTGAAGATTTTCCGAAAGAAGTATTAGAAAAGCGAAAAGAATTACAAATAAAGGTTAAAGAGGAGCGTGCTAAAGGGAATATAGCGTATATAAAATATGATAAGATAGTAGTCAAAGAAGGCCATTTAGTCAAAGAAAAAAGGAAAAGAGATCAATCAACATCACCAGAAAATCAAAGTTATGCCAAAAAACTGGTTAGCAATAATTCATTGATAAAGGAAAATAGGAAAAACGCTTTCGACATGATGAGACCTCGCTCCAGTTCATTATCATTGACGAAACCTAACCAAATTAAGTAGCAATTAAACACCAGCAACCAGAAACGGAACAACCCCAACCCGGCTGGTCACCGTGGGGTTGCTAGACCATTACCCCCTAAAAGTATGTCTTCAGGTTCAAAACTAAAAAGTAAATTATACCTAGCAACATTAAACGTCAGAACATTAATGGAAGACCACAGATTAATAGAATTAGAGCATGCTATAAGTCAAATAAAATGGGATATTATAGGACTTTGCGAAGTAAGAAGATCAGGAGACGAGATAAGAGAATACAATAAATATATATTTTACTATAAAGGCGAAAAGAAAGGAAGGCGTGGTATAGGGTTTCTTATAAACAAATACCTAAAGGATAAGATAATTAGTTTTGAAGGAATATCAGATAGAATTGCAGTTCTAAACATATAACTGAACGGATTTAAACACCCGATGTCGATTATACAAGCATATGCCCCAACCGAACAGGATACAAATGCAGAGAAAGACAAATTCTACGAAAAACTGACTGAAGTTATACAAAAGTCTAATAAAAATATTATAGTCATGGGAGACTTTAATGCAAAGACAGGAGTAAAATCTAACAAAGACGAATTCGTACTTGGAAAAAATAGCTGCGGAGAACGAAACGAAAATGGACAACGGCTAATAGATCTTTGCTTTGCGTCGAATCTGAAAATAGCTAACAGTTTTTACAAAAAAGAAAAGTCAAGTGGACGTGGATGTCTCCAAACGGAAGGAACAGAAATGAAATTGATTTCATTCTGACAAGAGAAACTCGAATACTCTCTGATGTAAGCGTAATTAATAAATTAAATTTCAGTACTGACCATAGAATGCTAAGAGGAACTTTAATATGTGAAGACAAGAATTCAAGGAAACATATTATATCAAACAAAAATGGTAAAACAATAACGGTACCACATAACATACTAGAAGACATAGAAAAAACGTTACAGGACATCAAAAAACAACAAACTATACAAGATAAGTACGACTTCCTGGAAAAAACTCTCAAAGAAGTTAACATATTCGGAACGAAAAGGGGAAAACGAAACAAATTAAATGAAGAAACAAAAAAAATATTAGAAGAAAGAAATGAACTACTGGACAACCGAAGAGAAAACCGTCACAGCATAGCGAATATTAGTAAGAAAATACAATCGTCAATCAGAAAACATAGGAAGGAAGAACGGTTGAAAACATTAAAAGAGCAAATAGAAAAAACGGGTGGAATGACAAAGGGGCTAAAACAACTAAAAGAATATTCACAATGGATACCTAACATCAAACTACAGAAGAAGAAAGAAACATACCGGATAACTTCAAGAAGATCATCAATAGCTAAGACTGCGACAGAATTCTACAAGCAATTATACACAGAGAGTGGCGAATCAATAGTTGCGAGCAAAAATATTATTGAAGAAGGAGATAGTAACGAAGAAGAAATACCAACAATATTAGAAACAGAAGTTGCTGGAGCGATTCGATCGCAGAAAAATGACAAAGCGCCTGGAGACGATAAAATTCCGAACGAACTATTAAAAAGCACATTATCATCGATAACCAAAGCCTTAACCATCTTATTCAACGAGATCATAAATAGTGAGCAAATTCCCGTTCAATGGACAAAGTCTACTATAACCTTGTTACACAAGAAAGGAGACAAACAAGACATCAACAACTATAGACCCATATCCTTAATGTCAAATATTTACAAAGTGTTCTCAAAAGTAATACTCGGCAGAGTGACCCAAACATTAGATGCAAACCAACCAAGGGAACAGGCAGGTTTTCGCGCAGATTATTCTACAATGGACCATATTAATGTTGTTAAACAGATCATAGAAAAATGTAATGAATATGGTCAGAACTACTACTTAGCATTCGTAGATTACAGTAAGGCCTTCGATTCCCTGAGTCATAATTACATTTGGAAGACGCTAGCCAGTCAAGGTATAGAGAGGAAGTACATAAACATTATTAAAGAGATATATAAAAACTCCACCGCAAAAATACAACTAGAACAAGTAGGAGAAGAATTTAAAATCGAAAGAGGCGTAAGACAAAGAGATCCACTTTCGCCTAAAATATTTACAGCTGTACTTGAAAACATATTCCGAAATATCGATTGGGACAAGTTTGGCATAAACATCAATGGAACGAAATTGAATCATCTTAGATTCGCGGATGGCATTGTCCTGTTTGCCGAGACACCAGAGACGCTTAGAACGATGCTGCAGCAACTAGACCAGGAAAGCAGAAGAGCGGGCTTATCTATGAACCCAATGAAAACAAAATTGATGACAAACGCAGAAAAAGATATTATAGAATTGAGACATGAGATAATAGAATACGTTGACGAATACATATATTTAGGACAAATTATATCTGTATAAAACCAACACTCAAAAGAAATAGACAGAAGAATAAGCAATGCCTGGAAACGCTATTGGTCACTTAAAGAAGTAGTTAAAAAGAAATCTATACCAATGTCAATCAAAACCAAATTATACAACACATGCATTCTCCCTTGCCTAACGTACGGATGCCAAACTTGGCCTTCCACGACCAAACACAACTTAAAACTTGCAAACTGTCAACGACACATGGAACGAAGCATGCTCGATATAAAGTTAAGAAACCGATGGAGAAATGTAACAATAAGAGAAAAAACAAAAGTAAATGACGTCTTCAAAAAAATTAAAAAACTAAAGTGGAATTGGACAGGACACATTATTAGGACAAATACAGGAAAATGGACAAAAGACATCATGGATTGGTACCCCAGAGAAGGAAAAAGACAAAGAGGACGACAAATAAAAAGATGGGAAGACGACCTACCGAAGGGATGGAGACGATTAGCGCGCGATAGAGAGACGTGGAAGAAACTAGGGGAGGCCTATGTCGAAGGACAACCTGACACGCAATTGGAT
>NW_013524912.1:12618-14032 GCF_000836215.1 Papilio polytes
AAAAAAAACTTTATATTTAACTTTAACTATTTATTTTGTTATTAATAAGTTGTAAATTTTGTAAATTGTCAGCGAATAAAGGCTTTATCTATCTATCTATCTATCTACCTTAAAATCATTTTGATGTTGACATCGAACCGTTAGTTCCATCCAAGTCCAAGTTCGCAGCAATTAATTTTCAGATTTTTATTTTAATTTTCCCGCCTCTAATATGAAACCTGTCACCACAGATTACAAATCTTATATGTACCAAGAATTAATGGTGGCTATATAGCTGGCACCTGGTTCCTCTTGTTACGAGCGTGCGGGATAGAGTCAAAACGCCGTGGAAATTTCTGCGTTAATTTATTCGCGACTTACAATAACAGGGATTCACTGCACTCACAAATCGTCCGTTAAGACTACACGATGCAAGCAAACACTGAATCACTAACTCAGCGCACTTTACAGAACACCACTGTCACTATTCACTAGCACTTTCACTCCGCGGTCACTTAATCTTCCTCGTAATTCGCTCAGGACTTCTTCTTCTTCATAGTTCACGTTCCACCGTATCACTCCCCGAGTCACGACTGACTTCCCTTATATACCCCGAATTTCGATCTTCTTTTCGTTATTCATTTGTCATTTTATTCCAGAACTTTCTCGATGGGCAATTTCATAATGGAACATTCTCGAAGCCGTTTCGAATGTTCGAGACATCTTTTCGCGAACGTCATTTTCGCTGCTCGCGGCGATCGAACATTCTGGAAACAGCTCGATTATTCCTCTAATATGATTTTCGCTACTCATCAATAGATGACGTCGCGACATTGCCCTCCGCTAAGTCATGCTCGTCCCGAGCATCATTAGACCCGTAGTATCGGGCTAACCGGTCCACATGAACGATCCTAGCAGGGCTCCGAGTAGATCGACGAATTCTGTAGGTTCCACAGTTCGACGGTCGTTCATCGTGGGCAGCTTACCGACTTCAGTTCGAGAAGGTCGTAGAAGTTAAAAGCAGCCTCTGTAAACCATCAAGTACCGAAGCAATCTAAAGCTGTGTTTAGCACAGCAGAGCGTCTCAATTGAATTACCGCGCGCTATTAAAATACCTATACCTATTTTGGGACGCGAATCATCGTTTGAAACCATAGAGTATATTTAATAAGAAAGTTCATTCAAAAATAATTAAAAACACGTTTAAACGTAGTATGTAATTAATAATCATAAACGTAATACCCTTAAATACTTTTCGTAAATCATTTGTCGAAATTCGATAAAAATAATCAATTGTGAAGTAGTGGCACGATTATTCTATAATCTGTATCTCTTTTATTCATTGACTCAAAAATTATCTGTGCTATTTTCTTAAATTCTTACATTCCATATTTATGTAGACTCTGCATTCTGCTTGAGTGCGTAGTGCAAGTGT
>NW_013524912.1:14054-14550 GCF_000836215.1 Papilio polytes
TGCTGCGGTTATTTTAATTAGAATTTTGGTTTTAAAGTCATTCTGTTGATTTACTTTTTGTGTTTTTTGTTGGTTATTGGTTTTGTGTTTGTCTAAGGTAAGTAGTTATATTTAAAGTTTCATTTTTGTGTCCAAAATGGATACAGACCCCCCTGATCCCGAAGGTGGGAATGATGATTGTAATGTGCTTTTTCAGACAGAGGGTTCATCGAATAATACTAGAAAAACGAAAGAACTTTGAACTTGACAATATTCCACATGGCGTTGTTAAAAAAACTGGCGATCTTCCCATCCCTTCTATTCAGTCTACCTACATAAGTCCCGATTTTACTTCGAAAAAAAAATAAATATGATGAATCTGACTCTCCTTTTCTTGTCCATGTTTCTAAAAAAGAAAATGAACCTGCTTCAGGTGTTTCTCTAAGACCTATTCATTTTGGATATTTCTTGTCAAAAAATAATATTAAGGGTGTGCTGCCTGATGGTGTTAAACACG
>NW_013524912.1:15713-23956 GCF_000836215.1 Papilio polytes
TACTACAAGTGAGGTAAAAAGCAGCCTCTGTAAACCATCAAGTACCGAAGCAATCTAAAGCTGTGTTTAGCACAGCAGTGCGTCTCAATTGAATTACCGCGCGCTATTAAAATACCCATACCTATTTTGAGACACGAATCATCGTTTGAAACCATAGAGTATATTTAATAAGAAAGTTCATTCAAAAATAATTAAAAACACGTTTAAACGTAGTATGTAATTAATAATCATAAACGTAATACCCTTAAATACTTTTCGTAACTCATTTGTCGAAATTCGATAAAAATAATCAATTGTGAAGTAGTGGCACGATTATTTTATAATCTGTATCTGTTTTATTCATTGACTCAAAAATTATCTGTGCTATTTTCTTACATCCTCATTTCCTTCCTCTGTGCCATTTCTTCCATTCCATATTTATGTACTCGATTTCTTGCGATGGATGGAGATGAGTAGTTTTAATTAACATTTGTAATCCTGTCCTCGCACTGTAATAAGTAATTCGTGGAGGATTATTTAATTGACACGATTTTTCGCAGTTTCTATCAGGAATCAAAGATCAGCACATAAATTGGCAGCGCAAAAGCAGTGACCTTATTTTAATTTCTTCATTACTGCAACGATTGTTACGGTTTATATTATCGATTTTAGACTTTTTGTGCCAGATATTGTTTTATGTCGTTTGATTTATTAGTGTGTGAAGGTACGGGCGTTGAAGAGACGATTTTTTTGTGCCGTAGTGATTTATAAGGTACGTATTAGATAATACAATACTGTAACGATAAATACTACGACCTCTTGGGTCTATGATAAAGTAAGATTTTTGTGTCTATAAATAGAGACCAGCTGTAGTTACTGCGCACCAGCGTACATCCATAATGTCTTTATTCATAAAGAACAATGAAAAATGCTTTCCAATGTCATACAATAGGGTAGTAGCATACTAAAACATTGATCATAACTTTGTATAAAACATTTCTTATCATAAACCGTTAAATATTTCCATTCAAAAATGAAACCAACACACTTTCTGACATGTAATGTGTTGTCAGATGTTTCCCCATTCTTTCTCAAAATGCCTATTTGTGTTGTAAACTTTAAAGGAAATGCAGTAATATCATTGTGTTTACCATTTTAAATACTCACAGCACATATAATTTATAGAAAAGATTTATTTGATACAAAATTTGTACAACATTGCTCTTAAGAACAAAACATCTATAAAGCTCACCTAATTCTTGATATATATTGAAATTTTCATAATAATTAGTGTACCCAACTAGATGACTTGTTAAAAGAGTAAGAACTACATCAACAGGTTTATTAAACTGCTATGATAAACTACCTTTTTATATCAAACTTAGAATATTGTAAAATAGCATTGAGCATACAATGATGCAATTCTAGTATTGAAGTGTTTGCAATCAACAAGTTATTTAAGATTAAAATAACTATCTATGGTACAATGAGCAATGAATTTGATTGGACTTAATTCCTATACTTTTAGACTTTATGGGTAACAAAGGAACTGATTAATAGACATTCCTGTGAAACTAATTCCCTCCTATTAGTTAAATAGTGCGTTTTTATTATTTATGCAGAGGGAGCCGTGTCTTGGGGAAAAAGCAGCCCGGGCACTACGGTGGCCCCAGAAACACCAGTGCCAGCGCCCCATCCACCAGGTTAGCATTTACTTGTATTTGATGTAATAATTACTAGATCTCTTAATGCCCTTTTAGAAATGGGTTGACTTGTTATAATAAATTATTATACAGAGCTTGGAAAATGAGTGTCATAAGTTTATAGTTGTTTAGGACCCAATCTTACTTCTTACTAATATTATAAATGTGAAAGTTTAGATGGATTGAGAGATGTTTGTTAGAGTTTGTAGCCTAAACCGCTTAACAGATTTCGAATGAAATTTGGTAAAGATGTAGTAGATAGTCTAGAAGAACATGTAGGCTACTCACTGTTGTTTTTTAATTCCACGCTAACAGAGTCATGTGATAAAGTTATTTTAATATTGACAACTTCTGTTCAGCCATATTGATAGCACAAGCTTTGTCTTCTAGAGTTTTCTAGAGTTATGCATTGTCACTCAATTCACATTGAACACCATTAGTCCTTTTAGTACATAACCCTGAAATAAGTTAAGCATTGTTTAATTAAACACATGTTTTAACTCTGAAAATGCTGATTGATATTATTTACATCAATGTTATTTGTTTCACCATAAAAATTATTCATAGTGTGGTAAGGTTGTTTCACCTAAAAGAATTTGTAACACTAAGATTTTTATGGTAAGATCCTTAGCCTTTTGTAGTTACATTTTAGTCTAACTGGCATTACATTCCATTGTTTCCAATACCTTGAATGGATAGACAAATCTATAAATGTTTCTGTTCCTAAAAATGTCTATAGAAACACCCTTCAGATGTTAAGAAATGTTTAGTCTGTATATACTTTGTCATAATGAAAGTCAGATTTGGACATTGTTATTTGAACCAAAAAATTATAACTGTTGTTTAGTTCAGTTAATCTTTCTTCTTATCTTATCTTACTTTTTACTAGTATTCTAAATGTCAAAGTTTTGATTAAGACAGATGTTTGGAGTTTATCCTTAAATGGATCTCGATGAAATTTAGTATAGTTTGGATAGTCTGGAGAAACATGTGTTCTTTCTCCATATATTTCACTGAACCTATTTAGGTTATTTATTTTGTAATTGTCATTTGGTTTCGTACAGAGTTGTGGGCAAAAGCTAGTATTTACTATACTTTTGTTTAAATTTACATAATGCATAACTGTGATAATATATAATTGTGAATTTAATATTGATGTAAATTATCATGTTTTTCATACTATAGTACTTTTTTATTCATATTTAGAAACTTGATGACAAAACATTATTTATAAAATATAATATTGGAATACCATGGCAATGAGCACACAGAGAACAATAATAATTGTTAGGTGCAGCAATTATAATATTTTATTAAAGTATTTAAAAATGATATCCCTTGGAATGCTCATTATATCACAGTTTTTTTTTAGTTTTGGGTATTACTGTTCTTAGTCCTGACTCTGATCACATATTCGAAATCAGTATGTTTACTCTCTTTATAACAATTATCTAAACAGCAGCCTCAAGGTTAGATATATCAAGACACATAGGATTTAAAGTAACACTTTGACACTACAAAGATCAATTCTATTGATCTCGAATACTGAAATGGAAAAGCTTGTATATTAAATATTTAAATGGATGTCTCATGCACTACCAGTTGAAACCGTGCAATTTGTCTGCTAGTTGTAACTGAAGGTGTGACGCGGGCTTTATTACAAGTTCAGTAGGGACTTCACAGTAAGGTTATCTTGTGTCTTGAGAGCAGTCACTGAGACGTAGTTTGTCTGTTATAAACAAAACACATTTGACTTCAATCATCAAAGAAATTACGTAGCGTGAAAATGACATGTCGACGCGAGAGGCCGTGCTCATTGTAAAGCAATTTAAAGCACCGTTAACCAATCAATTGTCGTTATTAATATTTGCAACGCAGTCGTTTTTTTTTTCTAACGTTTTTGTACTTTTATGTAATGTAATGGGCAATTCATAGATTTTATTTATGTACTAACATCTCGTGTTACGATTAACCGAACATGATGCTTTGCACTTGAAATTAAATCGTTTACTCGATTTAGCACTATTCGCGCGTTTCAAGGCGGGTAGCTAGTTGTCTTTGTTATTTGTTTTTATTGAAACCATTTGCTCGCTCTGTGACATTAGATTTTTTTATTATTTACACTTTTGACATTGTTGTGACTTTGGCCTTGCAATGCAAACCTGGTTTAACAAGTAATGAGAAAAAATGTCGGTTGATCTATAACAAAAAATAAAAAAAACTCAATTTTAAAACTCATCAATGTCATTGATGTGTTTAATTTATAATCAAAAGTTATTTGTAATTGTATAATTTTAATGACGTCATTATGTAGGTATCAACTTTCATTACGGACTTCACATAACTAATGTGTTACGTCATCACTATAATCACTCCGTTTGTGTACTCGCGATACATAAACAAGTCCTGTAAAAGGGCTTTTGATTAATAACATATAAAGTAACCTCAAAAATATACGATTTTTATATCAAAGATCATACAGTTTTAAAATATTGAAAATTAAATGTTTATTTATGGAAATTACAAATGTAGCTTTTTGATAAAAAGTACCTATCGTAAAAGTATACGGTCTGCATGAATTGTCGTAAAAAGGGGAAGAAAGTTTCCTCTTCACGTATATCTAAATAGAATCATAAAAGAACGAATAAGGAAGTTTAAAAGTATAGTTTATTTAAGTGTTTACTAGTGTTATTTTATTTTAATTTTTATATTGTTTGTTATAATAAAGGTGGGTGATGAGCGGCGCGCGTGTTGTTGCAGGGGTGCTGGAGATGACGGGCAGCGACAGCGTCCGCTTCAGCGGGCACACCCTCGACAAGGCCACCAAGGCCAAGGTCACCCTCGAGAACTTCTATACGAATCTCATCTCCCAGCACTATGAGAGGAAGCAGAGGTATGCATTCTAATGGTAACATTGGGCACCGAAAAACTCGCTAATCAAAGTGGCATTCTGTTTCGAATCGCCTCAGTTTGTCCTGTACAAAGAGAGTACGATGCTTTTTGTTTGTCGAATTTTATTGAATACTACCTTTCGCCCGCGACTACGTCCGGGAATTAAAAAACAAAAGTTAGTAGCCTATGTGTTATCCAGAGTATCTTCTTCATCTATACTAAATTTCAACGAAATCCGTTCAAGCTACTAACTTCAATAACCTAAACTTTCGCATTTATAATATTTGAAAGAATCAATTAAACATTGCATATCGATTTGTGTCGTCAGCACATTTTTATTGTACACGTTAATATATGTGTATCGTTTTGTATAGACTGGAAAAACTGGAAGAGTCTCTCAAAGATGAGAATCTCACAGAAAGTCAGAAGCAGGAGAAGCGGCAGCAGCACGCTCAGAAGGAGACGGAGTTCCTCAGACTGAAGCGGTCGCGTCTCGGCGTTGAGGACTTCGAGCCGCTCAAGGTTTGTCAGAATATCTCACATCACTGATGTATAATTAAAAAAAAGGTCACTGTTATAGCAAAATGTTTCAATATTCACAGGTAATAGGCCGCGGAGCGTTTGGTGAGGTGCGGCTCGTACAAAAGAAAGACACCGGCCACGTGTACGCTATGAAAATACTAAGGAAAGCTGATATGCTTGAGAAAGAACAGGTAACTTTTTTCATTGTCAATGATTTATGTACTTGGTTTTAAATAGATTGTAATTATTTCACGGCTCTATAGGGGTGTCAGATTGCCCTGTTCTAAATTCTATTGTTCTATTCTAATACAGTATGTTTACAAAGGTTACATAAAGTTTTTGAAAATTATAGATTCACAAAGAGTTTGAAAACTATAGAAACTTATTATAAAATTACAGGTTGCACATGTGCGAGCTGAACGCGACATCCTCGTTGAGGCTGACCATCAGTGGGTGGTGAAGATGTACTACAGCTTCCAAGACCCCATGAACCTATACCTCATCATGGAATTCCTCCCTGGTGGCGATATGATGACGCTGCTCATGAAGAAAGATACTCTAAGCGAGGATTGCGCACAGTTCTACGTGGCTGAGACCGCTCTCGCTATCGATAGTATACACAAGCTTGGCTTTATACACAGGTAAGTGTATATGTTTTAAAAAGGTCTGAATCGGTTCAAAATATCCGCTCATTTAGTTTTGAACCGTTGCGCTGTAGCTCATCAAATAAATTAGGAGTTCACGGCTCACCGAACTGTCCGGTGACTTGCAACCAATCGAAAATCATACCTATATTTAGATACAAATTGAGCTGACATTTGAGTCAGTTTACTGATCTGCCCCCTTAGACAAAGTAATTTATCGCTAATCGAAAGTTATGGCTAGTAGAATCGACAATGTCAAAATGTACAAGAATGAATATATGACAATCAAGTGATTTATCAAATGTAACAAATGTATGTTCCAATATAGTATTTATATGTTAGGTTTTGTGTGAATCTAGTGTCAGCAATTAGCAGAATAGGGAACTCGGGTACAGTGTTGCCAAGTAAGAATATTTCTCTGTTGTAGATCTCGTGTCTTTATAAAAATTTGGATGATGTTTTACTTTTGGACAGTTGAATATTATATTGTGTGTCATATTTAGGGATATAAAGCCAGACAACTTGTTACTGGATGCTCGTGGGCATATCAAACTGAGTGACTTCGGGTTGTGCACTGGTCTCAAGAAGAGCCACCGTACAGACTTTTACCGAGACCTGTCTCGCGCTACCCCCTCCGATTTCAGTGAGTATCTACCACAATGGATTTACAACACCCAATCAGGTCAGTATTAATATTATTGTATTCGACCATAAATGATATTTATAAGTCAATTATAATGCAAAAATTCCCCCTCGTTGTGGCACATTGTGACTAATATAAAACATTTCTAACATTTAAAGATTTGGTGAATTTATAGAACAGATCAAAGTTAACTTAAATAATTATTTATATTTATAATCCTCTCTTACTCGTATGTGTTTTGTTACATAACCAACTGTTTCTATTAATTCCATTAACATTAGCAATAAGTTAATGAATAAATTAACGCTTAACACAATGTCTGCTGAAATGCACCACTCTTAATGTAATCTCATAGCACAACTTAACCGTGGATTTTCATTGCCTATACTTGTAAAAAGATAGCATTTTCTGTCAATTTGATACAAGTATTAAACAGTAAAATTTGACGGTAACTTAGTATGTCCGATGTCGAACGTTACTATTGTTTCATTGCTTTGAACTGTTTGTATGTTTGTCTCCAGTATCGACGTCTTCATCCGCGATGGATTCAAAGCGTCGCGCGGAATCTTGGAAACGAAACCGACGTGCGCTCGCATACTCTACAGTCGGTACTCCGGATTATATCGCTCCTGAGGTCTTTTTGCAAACCGGCTATGGACCACAAGCTGACTGGTGGAGTCTCGGCGTTATCATGTAAGTATACCATTTTTTTCCATCACTTGCTAGCGAATACACTTACCCACCTTATTAACGATTGAACATATCTTGTTCCTTTTTTAAGTTTATATTTAACATTTGATTTAGGTTTTTATTAAACACTATCTGTTGCTCGCGATTTCGTCCTCGTAGAACTTTAAAAACATAGTGAAAAACACAGCCTATGTTACTCACTGATAACGTAGCTTTTTAATGGTGTAAGAATTTTTCGAATCGGACCAATAGTTTTTGAGTTATTTCAATACATAAAAAATCCAAAAATAAAAAATATTTTCTCTTTATAATATTAGTATAGATATCAATGTGGGACAATAATTTCCAATAAAGCACTATAATTAGTACATTTTTGATCACTGTAGTCTATTTTAAATATCCTTCCCTCTTTAACCCTTCCTCAACTCTTCTTCTAAACTCAACTTTCTTCCATTAGCTTGCTGTGTAAATTAATTCCATTTTATGCGAAGTTATACTTACAAATTAGTCTACTTAAACAGCTAGAGCGAGGACAGAGCTATTGCCCGTGACTCCATCTGCGAGGAATTTAAATAAAAATTTAATGCCTATTTCATGCAGAATAAGTTTTCTATGAATGATTAGCGAATTTAGTTTCAAGATTCAATTGCAATGCTTTTGTGGCGAAAATCATTACATTGTCCATTACTTGACTAGTTTAGTCAATAAAATGTGCTATTCCTTTTTCTAATGAATCTGTACCTTAACTGTTTGCGTATTGTAAAAAAAATAAGAATAAAAGGCGCATATTAAATTGAAGGTACATTTTAGTTATATATTCCTGTATACTTACATGGTACTTTAGATTTAATAAGATACCATTTATATGGGACATAATAAAATATTTAAATAAACATATTGCGTTTTTATGTGTTAACCCTTAATACAATAAGTAACTCTAATCAGTAACCTCAGGAAAAATCCGACTTCTTTTTTATTTTTTTTTTAAATCTACAAACAAACAATTATCTAAAAGAAACTTGTTTGATTAATGGGTTAAACTAACATTACTGCTGCGATATATTAGAAAGTTTAACTTGTTTCATGTAACTCTTTATTTATCCTTGTTTTTTGCCTTTATGTAATATATAATTATGCGATTAGGTACGAGATGTTGATCGGCTACCCGCC
>NW_013524912.1:24566-71624 GCF_000836215.1 Papilio polytes
CCCCCCCCTGGATCCGCCCTTGATTCAGACTCTTTATGAATAATTTACTATATTTAATAATCTTAAAAAACCTACAAATCATTAGCTAGTAAAAGAATGTCGTTTTCGGTATCCAGACCTAACCAGAGATTAATTCGTTTTAAATACTGAGGTTTAATATAGCCTTATATTTCAATTTTTAAACCTAAGAAAAAATTTAAAAACTTATTTTTAAAGCATATTTGATATCTATTACAATATTATGGACCCAAAAAAACAGTATTGTTTTGGAGTAAACAAATGTATGTGTAAGGTTAGTAGGCAGGAACAATAAATACATGTCCATATTAAAATTCCAAATTAAATGTATGTATTGTTTAAATTCCAGCGGCGGCGCCGATCTCACAAGAGGGCGAAGTGGCGTACAAAGACTGGGTGTTCATCAATTACACTTTCAAACGGTTCGAGGGTCTGACACAGCGCGGGACACCAACAAAGAAATGAGCCTCCACATAGGGAACGCTGCTGCAGGAGACCGCAGCCTGCATCGCCACCCTGCCCACTGTGATCCATCCCCCAACCCCTCCCCTGCCATCCCTACCATCCCTACCCAACTCGTACCCCACCCGACCCAACAGGCGGTCTACTCGCGCGGTATTCGATTGTGCAGCATGTACTATTCTGTGATTTACAGTCGGTGTTCTAATGTGTTAACTCGAACGTGTGGTTTTAAAACGTAAAACATTGAATTATGTACGATACAACACAAATGTAATCAGTGTGTTATCAAATGTGTTTGTAAGATTGTGTGTGACGTTGTGTAACGTCGCAGTGTGTAGGACACTACACGTCGCAGCCCACTAATCTCTCCTTTTATTTTATCCTTTTATATTTCTGTAATGTTCAAAGATCACTTATTGTATCAAAATTAAAAAAAAAGTATTTTTCGAATCGTGGTTACCTGTCTATTGCAAAGAAATTATTTACATTTGACAGCAGCGAGATTTTCTTTATACACTCTATGTATACATTGAAATGTTTGATGGTTATTGTTGAGGTGTGGTAGCGGCCCAGTTACCCGGCTCCGCCTCGCGATACATTCATATACGTATGCCAATTATTTTAAATTATACATAACTAATTGCATTATTGCTTGTTTAGTGTTAGTATTCAAAATGCATTTGTAGCTGACGCCAGGAGTTTGGGAAGGGGCTAGATATATATGAATTTGTATAATTTTTATTAACTTATGCGAAGCCCTTACCCATCTCTTCCTTGCCATTGCAATTTCATTTCAAGGGCATTTATTTTCAAATTATGTAAAACGATGAAATGTAACAAATGTATGTAAACGGCTAAATTTGGAAGTGCTTGTTTTAATGTAATATAACGCACCGCGCCGCTTTCCCGGTCCACATATATTTATGTACATAACTGTATAGAATCGTGTGGCTAATAAGCCAAAAATCACTTCACTTGGAATTCCGTCCAAAGGTTAAGTTACTGCCACAACATGAAGTTATTTAGCCGACATTTGAGTTATGAAATATCTATTTATTACAATTTTAACAAAAAAGTGATCATCAAAATCAAATGAATTACTATTAGGGGTGTAAAAAACAAGCACGTCTAATTTAAATGAACTTTTTTTTTACAATAATCATGTTTTTCAAAATGTGCGACTCGTTACGTTTGTATCGGAAATAAAAAAGTACATTTAATTTTGAATGTGATATTTTACACTATTGTATATATGAACTATTTTGGTCAAATCTAAATTGATGAAATTCATATTAAATCTAACGTCTGTGGGTTTCGGCCCTGATATTGTATTAACATATCGTTATCTCTGTTTTATGAAAGAGAATTTAAGAGATGACAATGTACGATTTCAATGAACTCAACAGATGTATTTTTAAATAACAACAGTTAATTTATTGCTAAATATTGAGAAACATTTTTTTTGTCCATGACAGTTTACCTCAGCGCCTTTGGAAGCGGGACATCTCATTCTTTGTCACTGTTAATGCGTCGCTTACATTTAATATACTAATTGCATTTTTATTTAATTTGTGTAAGTTATCATGCATCATTAACATTTACTATCTTTTTAATTATCTTAAGCTGAATGAAACTTTCAAAGCTCTGTCTATCCCATAAGGGCGACAACTTCCGTCGACCGATTTACATATAGGATACGCCGGTATTTATGTGTTAGAGAATAATTTTAGATATAACACAAGAACAAGTAGTTTGTAACGCCTGTATTGCGATGACGTGCGAATTGTGTGGACATACATAATTTAGTTACGTCGCTCTCTTAGCCATCGGCTCGTTAAATGATACAATTTTCATGTATTTGAATAGTGAATTGATGTGATTCAACCGTATTAATTGTGATGTTTCGGTGTTAGCGATGTGAATATGTGCTTAGGTAATTGTGTGGGCGGGTCATACGAGGCCCCGCCCCCGCCCCGCCCACCCCCGGCCGGCAATCCGCCGCGTGCGCATGTCCACCGACATGACATGCTCACCGCTTTGTACATAGCACTGGAATCTATTTGATATCAGTTGTAAGTTTGCGTTCAAGACTCGCCGCTGCCGGCGACGTCACGCGCTGTCTCGCATGTTTTTAACTTCTTAGCTATTTGCTTTGTTATTGTTATTAAAAAAAAATTAAAATGAATTATTTAATATCATAAATTGTAAGTTTTAGAAATATTTTGTTTTAAACATATTGTTTCTTCCATGTGATTAAAGAAAGTGGCAATATTAATAAGCATTAAAGCTATATTAAATCGTGAATTTTTATTTAAACATCCCTCTTTCCTTTCCTGTCCATATAACTTTGTAATTTTCAGTAAGGGGTCCTGAGAATTTGTTGAGTAAGCCAAGTAGACAAAAAGTGATTCCGATCGAAATTTTCTTTGAAGAAACTACGTTGGTACCCAGTAAACATAGATGGCAGCACTACTTAGTGATTTTTGATACCATCCAAATATTTCAAATGGCATTTTATGTTATACCTCACTAGATGGCGCTATTTTCAATATTTGATGGACTTGTAGAAATAATGTGTATAAAAATCATATTTTAATATTTCAACCAATGAAATGCCTACGACGATCTCACAGAATACAGGCATGAATATTTTTTTTACACAATTATTTCCTCTTGATATTTATATCTGTAAATCATTAAGTTTTTAACCGAATGTACAAAATATTTTCAATTCGTCTTTCAACTATACTCAACGAGTTTAGCAGTCTTTTTCTTTTTTCAGTCTCAAACAAGAGTTAAATTCAAAGAAAACGTATATTTTCGTCATATGTCGCAGAGTGAGATTACTTACCATCAAATAAACTTCTTGGTCGTTTGCCAACTAACGTAATGTAAATATATTACTTGGGATTTGTTAAACTAGGTTTTGAAATAAAACAAGTGGTATGAGTATACATCAATCGTGTTTATTTAGTCTCAAATCGTGTATGAAATATAAAACACTTCAGAAAATTGTTGTAAGGCGTGTTGTTCGCTACCGAATGATACCATCGAGGCATCGAAGAGGGCGGTAGTTTTGGCAGTAGGATTTAAATACCTTACCGTCATACAACATGCCATGCAACTTACAAGCGCACATAGCTTTAACTTAAGTATTGCAACTAGAAAATAAAGCGATTACCGATACAACAGAAGAATTATACAAAAAGGTAAAATATTCTTACAAAGACAATACTTTTTAAATCGATTGATAATAAGAAATCAGTAAGTTACTAAGTAAATCTTAACAATGAAATATAATCTTAGTTAAAACTACGATGTGCGCTTGTAAACGAAGAGGGTATTTATATATATGTATACATACAAAAATTTATTCAAAACTAATCACAAAATAACAGCCAGATCTTAGACGAAATAGTCATTGCTAGATAATAAAGGTTCAAAAATTTTCAGTCGTTACGCCTAACAACAAGCCATTTTTCTAAATAAATGTAACCATGTTACGTTTAAATCTCAATAATGAGATCGATTTTTGCCCATTCAAATTAATTAAAGTTTCCTGCGACATGTGTGCTGATCAAATTTAATTATTTACTTTGGAATTACGTCTTAACCGAATTATATGGAGATTATTCAGTATTTAAATTATTCATTCGAATTTGTCAACTTAAAAGGTTTCGGGAGGCCATACTGCATACGGCACACTGACGCTATTTTCAAAAGAATTATGACGAAACAACGAAATATTTGAACGTTAATTCTTAGAACAGAGTTCATAATAAAACTAGACACGTGTAAAAGAGTTCTTAGATAAAATTTAAACATTGAATTGATTCGTGCGATGTGCTTCACCTACAAGTTACACATATACTTATAGCTTACAATTTCCTAATGTCGAATATTTATATTCCTGTTGTTAATAATAATAATTTTTTAGCTGCGATAACACACATTTTTATTGTTCGAAGATGACACATTTTTAAACACAAAGTTGTTTTTGGAATAAAAAAAAATATGACAAGAAAGGTTTTACTTTCCCTTTAAATAAGTTAGTTTTATGCTTACTTAAGCATTCATTTCGATCACATTTACTGCCGCTTGTTGCGGTCAGTGTTAATACAAGTGAATACACGGTTAAATTTTAGGACATTTCTTGAAAATTCTAACTAGGGTTTTGGTGTTTTATACCAATGTGGAATAATATTCTAAAAAAGTTAAAAATGTCTTATTAGTCCATGTTCATTTCTTGATAATTAAGATACGATAATGATTTACTACACCACTTTACAGGTCATAATGGCTTATGATGGTCGCAAGACACTATCGAGAAACTAAATTGTCACCGTTCTTTTTTAATTATTTCTTTTTTACTAAGAAATAAACAAAAAATGGTTAATTGTTCAAGAAACCAAATACGAATTAAGTTTCGAAAAAATAGTTACTTGTTCGAATAAAACGTACTTTTAATTCGCCAAATTTATCTAACTAAGATACTAACTTAAAAAATAAGATAAAATTACAGTAAATGTTATTGTAAAATTGCCTATAAACTTGATGCTTTAGCACTTTGCGGCGTCGGGCGTCGACCACAATAGGTTCATCGTTTAAGATGAATATTTAAGAAAAAGAATTCAAAATAAGAAGATAAGGCTTCGAATAAGAAGATAGTCGAAAAATATGTCTTCCTTAAAATTGCTAGAATTGTATATTGAATAAGTTAGTTACCATAGAGGGACACATCTAACAGTACACAGAAATAGATACGAGTACTAGAAGTGTCGTACAAGCGCGTGTAGAGTGCCGAGTCCGTACAGAGCATCTAGATTCCAACTACAACACTGACTACAAACAACATTCGATCCTAAATCGAAGGGAATACGATTCATTTTGCCATTTGACTAAAGGACCTATTTCACTATGTATCTGTTAAGGTATAATAAGTAGGCTACTAGATATAATACCAGGAATTATCCGGTTTCATATGACTTTTCACTAAATATACGTTTACCTAACAACATCTAAAATAATCGGCTCACGAACAAAATCCACTACCTTTTACAAATGCACACGTACGTAATTATCTATAATGGGTTTGCAATATTTAACGCTTTGAAATCCGATTTAATACGCTTATTTAGAATTCGGAACTCCAAGTTTCTGTGAACTTCATTATGAAAATCATATTACAATCACAACGTACGTGTGCACGAAACGAACGCAACGAGTCGCATCGATTTTTACCAAATTAAATAAATTTACTACGACAATATATGTGTGGGTATATTTTATTATGCCGCATTAGTCCTATGAGGGTTGCTGTTAGTTAGATGTGCTGTCTAGTAGTAGTCGCTGTTGAAGGCGTTGCTCGTGCAGTTGCCGTTGTCGGTGGGCGAGTCAGGGTGCTCCTCGGGCTCCACGCCGTTGGTACGCATCTCGTCACGTACCTTTAGGTCAATCAAATCATAAGCGCAATCAAAGAACTACACAAAATTATATTCAAACAAACATGCCAACAGTCGGGAACAAGAGAACTCTTCTACCTGTCGTAGCACTTTAAACAACGGATAATTTGATATTTGCGTCAAATATTAGCTGAGCATAACACAATAAAGTTTGCAATATAAGCTTAGTTTTGACAGTTTTAACTGAACAGTTCAACTTAACAGCCAGTTAGAGTTAAGCTTCTGTAGCGAGTTTATAACAGGCCTAGGTAATTTGTATATTATTAAATTAGTTTAATTCGATATCTCCAATTAGCGATATTCCTACGGCTGTTATACAACTTGTGTTACGATTTAATGAAACATACTGTCATTTCTGTTTAGTCAGAATATATGTGTGCTTGTACGAACGTTTCTGTAGTAAAAAACGATGGTAATAAAAGCGTTTACCTTCTCGACTTGTCGCATGACGCGCAGCATGTTGAGTCCGGCGAGGTTCTTCAACTCCTGCACGCTCCACTGGCCGCTACGCAGCAGCTCCGCGAACAGCTCCGGATACTTAGAGACGTCTTCCAGGCCGCGGGGTACGCTGTTTGTCGAATACCCGTATAGTACCAGGCAATTTGGCACGACTGGTTCAAAAATGTGTACTTGCCGATGGTTGGTGTACAATCTTTTGTTAAATGTTTAAAAATTGATCGTTTATAACCGGATGTATTCTTTCAATACATATCTAAGAAATCAGTTATTTTCACCTTCATAATTACAGTTCATAGAAAAATCTACAATAATCGAGCTTTTAAGGTACGATTTTAAAAAGTAACAAACCGATTGACACCATCGAAGTCGCCACCAATGCCAACAAAGTCTGCGCCAACCAGCTTCTTGATGTAGTGGAAATGTTCTGTACAATTAAAAAAAATGTATCGATTGTACTCATTAAAATAAAATATTAGACGAAAAACAATGAAGATAAACAAGATGGAAATGTAATCATGTTGAATCAGAAATGAGACGATTAGAATTGACAAGTTCATCCTTTTGACTTAATTCCTCTGACGTTTATAGGTCGAGTGCTCCTTGGCTATTTAATTATCTGGCACGTAATTAAAATATATTGCCGCTCTGTTCGTGATTAAAGCTACCTGAGATTTGTTGGTCCCTGTCGACGTTACCTTTAATAATAATCACTGATAATGGCAAAGTTTAAATGAATTACCAGCGACGTCAGAGATAGTGGCGTTGGGTGCGCATTTCACGAAATCGGGAAAGAAGTTCACCATTATGATGCCGCCGTTTTCTTTCTAAAAACCAAATAGACCATAAATACTTAAATAAAACAACATTCATAGTAATACATTTGATTTAAAGAAAGCTTTTTCTATATTAGCGAAATACGCCGACGAAATAACGAAGCGACGCTATCCATAGACATCCGTAAAAGCAGATGCGTTGCCTACCTTTAACCAGACGGAGGAGGGGATGCACGGGATAGAGGATATTTCTCCTTCCTATGCGGCCCGACCTCTGTCCAATTAACTTTTCACTCTCATCCATTCCTTGTATAAAAAGGGTGGGAGGGGAAAGACTTAAATTATATTGTTTCATATTTCAGTTATCATCGCTATAAAAACACTTATATTATTGTGGCTTGATGATAAACTATTCATCTTAAAATAGAAATTAAAAGACAAGTTTTTTTACTTTGCGAAAGTTATTATATTCTTAAGAGAATTGAATAAGCAGGAATGAGATTAGTCGTCTGAGATTATTCTGTCTTAAACACTACGCGACAGCAGCTATGCGAGACTGTCTTTGTTGGAATTCTAATGGAATAATAATTTATTTCTCTTCAAATGTTATACGTTTTAGAAATATTTACAAAGACAGTTTAGTAAAATTGAACCTTATAAACTCCAAACATATGTAATATCTGCCAATGCGAAAAGATTTTTTAATTTAATTTATTGGTTCCAGAAATAAAGGCGTTCAATTCTGATTTGTTACATTAGTATCTTTATATCTCAATGTCTATTTCAGTAGCAACTCAAGCACTCAAAGTTCTTAAAATGTTATAACATCATACAACTATTTTTGCCAACTAGAGTGTTGTAGAACCTTGCCCAGTACGAGTATATGAAATAAATTATAAATTCTTTTACCCCACATTATTTTTAATATCTAGACTATTGTAATAAAGCGTAAACACACACTTCTTTGTTGCCTAAGATGTCAGCAATCACAGCATATTTTCGAATAACTCCTTTTTTAATAAAAAGCCCTACACTTAGGTCACGCTTTAAGCTATATATTTTCACGCCGTTAAACTTAGGGGTAAATATTTTGGATAAAAACCCTAATGTGGGAAAGAGACCATAAGTTGTTGCCAACATCAAGGAAGCAAGGTTGCCATGGTTTGACATCTGATAACTTGATAAATATAAACAATAAAATTATTTTTTGATAATTCTATGCGGATGAAGTCGCATAGAAACAGCTAGTCTCTCTATAAATTAGTAAATTGTTACTTTGTAATAAATATTTTATAAAAAAGCAAAGTAATATTAATCAGAGTATAGTGTAGAGAACAGAGTTCGTTGATGTTAGATTTGTTTAGTGTCGTACTTAGAGAAACATTTTTTAATAAAACAAGACTATTACAACTTTTATTATAACGATAAGCTAAAAATAAAATCATTTGTAAATTACTTAAGTAAGATTTATTACTAAATTTTACTGTAATTCTTAGCTATAAATAATACCAATAGTAAAGAAATATAGCTTAAATACGTGCGTCAGGGCTCGCGTCGCAAAACAAATATTGAAATGTTCCCCCAAGGATGGATTTGTTCCAGTGTGTTTACACAGCTTTTTATATCAATTCTACGTCAGAGGAGCGTATTTTTGAAAGCATTCTGTGATTTAACAATTTAAGTTAGCAATTCTTGTAGATTCGATGAATTAATTCAGAAACATTTTAGTATTGAACTAGTGATAGAAATAGTTCAATATCCAATATCAAATATAACCCAGTTTCGAATAATATGTGATGCCACTTATTCTGTTATATAAAAAGACATAAGAATTTATTTATCTCTTGTTTTTCAACTGGAGAGCTTTGGATTAAAATTTCAGAAACATCTAAACACTTACGGCCGTATACCGAAACGACAATGAAATATCCAATAGTGTTTTAAATATTATTGCCAGTCTAATTTCCATTGAACAATTTCCATACTAAATGGATACTATAAACCAAGTGAAGTGTTTAAGATTTGTTGCAGTGGTCTGTTAGTTATAAGACATGTGATAATACGTACCAAAGATTGTATGATGTCATCGGGAACATTTCGCTTGTGAGCACAAAGGTTGTATACTGAAGAGTGGCTGAATATGACCGGCGCCTTTGACAGCCGGATGGCAGCACGCGTCGTGTTCTCACCGACGTGAGACAGATCCACCAACATACCGAGCCTATTCATTTCTTTCACCACTTTCTGTGTGACAATGGACAAGAAATAAACGTAGTTTTCAAACGGCGTTTAATGCCAACATATCTATAGAACTTCTAGAAATCGCTCTGCACTGTGTAACTAGTCGCAAAATAAATCTTTAAAAATGTTTCTTTAATACAAGAAATTTTTAAAGCAATTTATAATTCACAAAATATTTAAAATTCAGTTTCACTTATTTAACGTCTTTCATCAACACATTATTACTTGATCATTATCTAGATGGTAATAATACGTGTATTTGCAATATTGGAGACGCGTTAGTCTATTAAAACGTCATTCGCACCATGCATGCAAATTTGACGTGACAATTACACGTCAGTTGGGCGAACAGTGCGGATACAATAGGACGGAATTGAGTTATATCAGGATTTAGGATTCCGAATAGATTAAATCTTGTCAACAATAAATAGTACAAAATGCATAGAATTTTATCACAAATGACTAATTCCTCACAAATAACATTTGTAAAATTAATGATATTGCCACTCGCAAACATAAAGAAAAAATAAAATATAAAGTATTACATAATTGACGCGGCAGAGCACACATTAAATGTGGAAATTTTAAAGCAAGAATTAAATTAATGACGCGCATACGAGTAGGAATGGCCATTTTTAAATGGCATGTCGATTGAAGAGTGGAGAAGTGTTTTTCATATTTCGAGAGCACGTAGTGAGAGCTACAGCCTACTGACTGTTTAATACTTACTGCGATATTACGATGACGATGCAGATTAAACAATTAAAGGTGATTCGCTGTTGCATTACTATTAAACAATGATTACTCACCTCTCCAAACTCCGTGAGTCCCTCGACCACTGGGGTTTCATTGGACGAATCGGCCCTAAATAATACAAATAAATGAAACAACATAACTCAAAGTACGCAGTAACATCTCAACCGTAGACTAAAAAACGAACAGTTTTCTCTTTATCTTACGAATTTTCATCGTAAAATGCTCTAATTAAAATCTCCATATTTCAAATGAAAACGTAACTCAAATTTCGTGTCTAAATTGTTTTTTGAATAAATACCAACACAATCAATCAACGAGGCCTGTAACCACTGGAGCGTAATTACCATGACGCTGCGGGCACGATTAAATTCGAGCACCTAATTAGATTTTATGTTATAGTAATTATAAATTTCAATTATATTACTAAAAGCTGGTTACATAAAAGGTAATTGAAACACTCGTTAGCTACACTTTAAAGGATGATCGATCGATAACAAATTTAATGAAAACCACAGACTGATCAACTGTATATTCAGTATAGTTAGTTGTGAAAAAATTATATTTTGCTGTACTCATACATGGCATTCTGCTTCACATTCTACGCATAGCACATACATAGCTCAATAGAAATCTGTTTGTCTCTGAATCCCCGCCAATCTATATCTCGGTAGGATATAAACTCCATACGATATTCAATAGAACGTGTGTTTTTGCTGTAAAAGAACAATATTACTTTACATTGGCATTTGTTCGTAAGAGAAAAGAAATTTAAATGAATGTTTTTTCAAAGGAATTTCATATACCTTTGTAAAAACGAGTCTACACAGGTTGCGAACAAAATCGATATTTCGAGCGAAACGTTAATCTATTCCTTTTTTATCGAAGGGAAGCGAGGATGGTTGAAATTTTATTAAAAACTTTATTGGAATTCTATTTTGTCACAAAGTGTTTCAAAAAGTTCTTTTAATAAAAATTACAATGTCTTTTTAAAAAAATCAAGCCACGTTCAGGCAAATCCGTTGGGGCGTTGTAAATGATTGATATGTACGACACAATCGCGTGAGGTTTATCGTGGGTTTACACTGCCGAAACATTCACAGACAGACGCATTGTCATCCCTTTCAGTCTTATTGAAGAAACATAAACATACATAGATAAGGTTCTGTAAAGAAATATCTTTAGAAGCCCACGGTTAATATGAACGGATAATAGAATCTTTGGCTTTTACAGGTGCATACAAAGCGTTTTATTGAATCTAATAAAACGAGGATATATTTTGGATCGTATTAAGAGACTTTTAACACGTGGAAACTCGCGGTTTCCTCACACTCAAATGCAACCGTATCGTGTATCGTTTAACTCATTTACCGATAATTAACAAATCCTAAAAGTAAATTAAAACCTATTATTCATTTTCCTTCAAAGTATTTACGTTATAATTGGATTGAATCACAGAGGCCGGTAATTGCACTCCATTGTACTAACTTAAGGTATAAAAAGTAGAAGCTTTTCTTGTTACTATACTAAAATTTGTATACGTTAAATTTATCGTTAAAATCTGAAGGTATACGCAGGCTTTTGTTTATTTTAAGATAAGTCTCCGACGAAAAGAGTACTAATAAGAGAATTGTAAATCATCCAGGGGTCTCAAGGTGTTTCTTACCATGGAGTGTTGCATGTGTGTGTCAGAGTCATGTAACGCACGCCAAGTTGGTAGTAGCTGCGCAGGACTCCCAGAGAGTTGGCGATCGAGTGCCCGCCTTCGATACCGATCAATGAAGCGATCTTCCGCGGTCGGGCGCTATGAGCTTGCAGTATGTCTGCGTAAAGGAAAAAGTCATTATGGCAAAGATAATATGTAAAGAGAATGTCAAAACTTTTAAAATGTCTTTTTGTTAGGGATAACTTGTAGGATTTTGTACTCTACGTTGTTGTGCCAAGTCAAAAAATAAAATCCTGGTTTCAGACCTAAATAGGAACACCACTATGATAAAAGACGACATAGTAACTTTTAAATGGTCAGAAATGTTTTTTACAACATTGACGAAGCTTCAACGTGTTCTCGACTCAATCACGTTTACTTTACCCGTGACGGAAGTGGCCAATTGCATTTGCATCGGATACTTTTCAACCAGTCGTTTGATGACGTCAATCTGCTCGAGCGTCAGTTGCACGGCATCCTTGTTCTGAGTGGCGCATGGAACGAACGCAGACCAAAACTGCAAACAATTAAACAAGTTTACAAACGAAACAAACATCGAAAAGCTGTTTCGATTAAACCAAAGAAAAAAGAATATTCACATACGGGATTATAGAAATTGTTTATTTCATTTTCATTTTGCATCATTTTTACTTCATATGGTTTTAATTTTTAAAAACGTTCGACAGGTTATTTCAGTTTAAACCGAAAAACTACAGGGAAGAAATAAAAAAACTAGATGCATTTATTTTAAAATCACACAGCTTTTAAAACGGAAAAGATCAATGTTTATAAGAAAGAGTGTTAGAAAATATTCGATATTCGATAAACACTTCGATCGTAGTTAGTTCAATAAAAACTTGTTTACGAAAGCGAGGGACAGCGTGTCCAAACAATGCAGAGTGACAGAACATACATCAATCATAACGTAGTGTTTTGTTTGTGGTACGTTACACTTCACGTACTCGTAGCACTATTTAATTTTAATCGAAACAATATCCTTGTCCATTCGACAAACTATAATGGACGTAGGTAGATTATTCCATTACATGTCCATATTTCAACTGTAGTATTATTTTATTATAAGTATTATTTACTGAAATTTATCTTCTTAATTGAAACTCTCGCAAAAATTTTACATGTGAACGTTTTGCCGAGTTTTATTTGATGCATTTTAGTAGCTATTGATTAATAAACGACTACCCGATGAAAAAACATGCAGTTTCGCAGAATAAAAAGTAACGTGTTTGCAGACAGTTCAATTATCGAACTCCGTAATTGCTTTTTTTACATTTTCAGTGCAAGGAACTTCCTATGTGCACAATGTATGTAATGTGTATGAAGACATGAACGACAAAAACTACATGAGTTTCCACTCGCGCTCCATGAGCGTCGGTGGCGCAGGTGTTTGAGCACTTGAATTTTATTCTACAGATCTTAGGTTCGAATCCCGCCATGTACCAATGTGATTTTAGATTTTTTCGAATTTCATATGTACATAATTTACTCGACGTTCTTTCAGTGAAGGAAGACATCGTGATGCAACCTGCACGAATTGGCGAAGAAATTCAAAGATATGTCTGAAGTCAACCCCCCCCCCCTATTAGGTACTTTATGCGATCGCGGTTTATTTAACATTCGTTTTAAATGTAAAGACAACCGTTAAATAACATTCACTAAAATGTGTAACATAAAACTTATAAAGCAGTTTCTTTCAAACTTGTTAAAGTGGAAAAAATCATTTGTTTTTCTGTTTTTATCTGGTCCAAGCAATTTGTAAGATTTTAATCTTTCGTCCAATTAGTAAAATTTACGCAGGATTTGTTTAGTTGAACAATTCTAAATTGTCAAACTCCATCTGATGTAATTGAAAAGGTTCGATTTGGGTCAAGTTCCACCCACGAGGAAGGAGATTTGATTGCTTCTCTGAAATTGTAATTTAAGGGGAAAACGTTAATAATAGTAAATCGTAAATGGTAAATGCATTAACAGAGATTTAACAGAGAGATAGAATTTTTTTTTGTATTAAAAATGAACATAAAACACACAGATAATCTGATTTAAAGTTATACTATATTTGAACCCTATAAAGAGAATCTATTGGTTTTGATTTTAAAGTTTGGTGAGATTTTACATTGTGTAAAATTAAAAGTTAAATCTAAATTACAATAAAACCGAGGTTTTCACTAGCGTTAGGCTAGTACTAGTATACTACTTGTAATACGAACTGAATGCTGTCAGACACATAGATTCAACATATAGCGAGGTAAAAACGGCTGGTTGAAATAACTATCCTCTCGTGACCTGAATAAGTCTTGTGGCACAGCTTCCAAGTTTCGACGCTTTTGTCTAGTTCTCCTCTTTTATTTTGCTTGCAGACACGCGTATATTTACGGTCACAGTGGTTCCTTTGTAATGTTGAACATCCTTGTCTGTTTGTTGCTTTGTTTCTGCTTATAGTTACTACATGTTTGTGAATGGAAATATATATACATATATACTGAAGAGTTAACTTTTCATTCATTTTTCATACGGAATTAAGACTATTTTTTAAAATTAAGAATTGACTTCGTGGAGTCGCGGGCAACAGCTAGTAATAAATTAAAATCTTACTTGAGCTCCGACCATGCCTCTCCTCAGTCTGGGAAGATCAGTGTGCGAGTATTTAGAGATGGACCACGGCTCGACGACGGTGAGGTCGGTATCAAGTTCGAATTCGTTGATCTGGTTACGTAGAAACTTGCGAATATTCCACGGCAGATCGTTATGGCTATAGGATAGATTTATTGTTATAATCTAAATTATAGACAACTTAATTTTGTTATAGCTAGATGTAAGAGTTGTGTGACCGACCGAGCGTGAATGCAGCTCATTTGTAATATGCTGAGGCAAATTGTGTACTCGGTTTATTGCATATCGAATTATCATGAGCACCCGCCTGCCCGCGGTAGTTATTACCATTGACTTCAATTTAAACCAATCAAATCATATCATGAATGATAAATCTAACAGTATCGAAAACATACCACGTGAATATTGCCAATCAACTAATTATCAAACTAATATGACTCATCAATCATAGATTAATTAATACTTTTAGTAACATTAAAGCAAATTTGAAACTTTACAATTTGCACAGACAAATTACAAATTAACTGATTATTTTACGGCAATAGCCGTCATAATAGTAATGACTAACGTCTATTTTTCCAGGGGCGGCACAGTAAAAAATTGACTTGAGTAATAGCCGGTAAAGTAATTAGTTATAAAAATGTCTCACGAAAGTTTAAATAATTTAAATTACAAATTACACGAAATCACGATCAGTATGAATTTTTATCCGGAGGTACTTACCCGTCGGTGAGCGGTACCTCCTCCAGTATCTGCTTGGCGATGTCGAGGCGCTCGCGGTCGTAGGAGGCAGCGGCCACTACCGCAGTCACGGCTAGCAGCACGCACGCCACCGCGCGACGCTCGCAACGGTTCACCATTCTTACTGCAACATGATGTTTATTTAGATATTGTCCAGTCAACCTTTATTTCCTATCTAATGTCACTTCTGTGAGTATGTCGAAAAGTCGTGTCAGATTCGTTTCGACTCTTATAATCATAAAAGCTGAAGTATGCTCATTTCAAACTAAGCTATTTCGTAAAATCGCGGGTACGAAAATAGAGCCAAGATGGCCGTTACCACGCAGGTACAGTTGGGTGAAAATATTTTATAACATTGTGTTATCAGAAGCTAACTATACGTTCCCACTGAGGGGCTCGGAGCATACCTGAAGTAAGGCGTGAATAGGCCTTGATCTACAGCGCTGAACCAGCTTATGTTGATTAACGATGTTTCCTTAACCGTACTAACGGTGGGTAAATTATGTACATATGAAATTCGAAAAACGAAATAACAATGCTACATGTAGTGATTCGATTCTGGGACCCACTGATGCTCTTATAATATCGTTTGATTTAATGGTTTTCTGTAATTTGCTGGGTTTACAAATTACTAAACGAATGTTAAGATAGAATTTGTATTTATTGCTGCCTTAAATTTATCTCTCGATGCGTTCTACATTCCACTTAGTTTCGAAGTAAATTATAAAAACCGTATGCGATTAACGTCTCGTCTGTACTTTACTGGGAAAATCAGTTTCCGCGCAGGTTCTACTCACGTGCAGCTTAATAAACAAGTTTAGAAGTAGTTCTTTTTATGTAGCATTCATTAAAAAAATGTAATCCATGAATACTTTCAAGTGGAATAACGCTTGAATTTTTTTGGTACATTTAAATACAATATGTACTTGTACGAGGTTTTCACATTTATTTAATTCAACTTCCTTAAAAGAAAACGTACGGAGAGATGCTAGAGATGCAAACGGTTGAGAAAAAGTATCAAAAGAAAATATTTTCATACTCACAAGTAGGTTAGTCATAGTTGTTGAGTTCAGAAGAGGTGGGTCTCATAAGGTTCTGGTTTCATGTAAAAAAACACGTTTGCTCGTTTTCACGTCAAATATAATTTTGTTAAATCGAAATTATCCAAGTCATAATGTTTTTAAAAAAATAAAAGGGATGTTTTGAGGAGGGAAATAATCCATCTCAGAAAGATGACAGATGTGACGTATGACGGTAATTGTTGATTCCTGTTCCTGTCACTCATCTAAATTACGCTAAATCCACCTTTTCTTATCAAATATTTTTTATGTCATACTAGCTTTTGCCGGCGATTTCGTCCGCGTGGAATAAAAAGAAACAAAAGTAAGAATCCTATGTGTTTTTTCAGACTATCCACTACATCTATGCCATTTCATCGAGATTCAGCAGTTTAGGCTACAAACATCCATCCATTTAAACTTTCGCATTTATAATATTAGTAAGATTATGAACGTTAAACATTAACTGTCAAAACAAAAGTACCTTACTGTGTCTCTAATTTCATATATCATCGTTTCTTCAAAAAATACTTTCATTTTTTCAATGCAAACCTCCATTAAAATGTCAACAAAGCTTCGGTAATTCGTATTGGTTAAATTTTTTATAAAGGTCTCTGTAAAAGAGCTGAGAATATAAAAAAATGTTCGCAGCGTAGATTGAGCTGCTTTGATCTTTGGTGGATGTTTTTGCCAATGCTGTTGTATGTTGGTAATCATTTCTACGGCCGAATTACCACGTTTTGTATGCGTTGTGCAGCGGGATATTAAGAACATTTATTTTGGTGCTTCGTGTTCTGATTAAAAAAAATGTAGTATGTTAAACAACAGTAAATATCACATATATCAGTATAAATACTAAAGCAATATTTACTACGATATTAAGTTAAATTTTCTAATTGTGAATATTACAATGTTGTAGTATCTTGTATGAGCGTCGGTGGCTCAGTGGTTTGAACACTTGACTTGTAATCTACAGGTCTTGGGTTCGAAACCCGCCGCCGTGTACCAATGTGATTTTCGATTTTTCGAATTTTCATATGTATATAATTTACCCGACGTTCTTACGGTGAAGGAAAACATCGTGATGCAACCTGCACATATCGGCGAAGAAATTCAAAGATATGTGTGAAGTCAACCAACCCGCACTTGGCCAGCGTGGTTGACTATGGCCTAGTCACCCCATATTAGGGTAGGCTCCGAGCCCCTCGGTGGGGACATATAGTGAGCTGGTGATGATGATGAGTATCTTGTATGAACTTAACATATTTTTGGCTCAGACTTTTTTCGTTTATAAAATAGAATACAATGTATTTCACAAATTGTTCGTGTAGATTTCGAACTGGATAGTATCATAGCTTACATCCGCTATCTTTCAAATGGTCGTCTCAAAGCGTCGCATCGATCTCGCGGAAAATTTAAAGACGGGTCTCGTGCTCCGAGCAATTCGCTTCGTGTCGTTTGTAACCCGCCCCGTCGCTTTACTTACCTTGTGTCTGTCGACAATTTTGTTACAGATCCTTTTTTCGATTCACATATATTTTCTGCACAAAATGTTGTGTAGGTACTTCTAAATTGAAGGTTCTCGTATCTATTCCGATTTATTTACGAATACCTTTTTTAACAAAAGAACACTGCGTTTAATTTGTCTGATTTTTGCGTTCCATTCGATTTTATGAACAAATACATAAAATAACCGAAGCGGCAAAATTGAGTAGATATCAAGTTGTAGTGATTAGACTTGATTTAATATTAATTGTTCACAATCACAACTGTTACTTTGACAAAGTTATTACACCATTATATTCGGAGAAGTTATAAATCAAAGTGATATTACAAAATGGTAAAAAGTCATGCTTATACTTCTAAGAAGATAAAACGACAAAAGCTTTAATTGATTAGTTAATCCCAAAAGTAACACCGATTGAATGTATAAAAAGTGACATATACTCGTATGAGTACATTAATTGGGATATCGTAATACAGTGCTGAATCTAATTGGCTTATTGCGTCCCGCTGATACCGAGTGTGCTGTTAATATAACGGGAAACGCTAATTGGAAACTCAATACTGGCGAATTGTGAATCTCGATTTACTTACAACATTTACATGTTCCAGATTTTGTATTTCATTTCACAGTTCAATAGAATTCAATTACATAAACGAACAATCCACTCGCATTTAATTAATTTAATCAATTTGTAAAATAAAATGAGCTTTTAACGTTGTATAAAAAGTAAAAGAATACTTCAAGTATACTTCAAGCCTACTATCGATGCTCAGTTATAATTGACAACTTTAATTAAAGAATCGAACAGTTAGAATTGTCATTACTGTCAGGTATGTAGCAGGATAAATGTATTTCTTAGCTTAAGTAAGGTGTTATTAAAGTAAATTTGTCATTAAGTTAGAGCTTTTGTCTTGCTTACATATTTAGATAAAAAATATTAAGCTAATAATTAAAAATAATTTTCATAAAAACGTACCTGCAGTTGCGAAATTAGGCAGTTTGATAGTTAAACGCCAAAAAGGCGTTCCACCTGAAACAAAAGGCAGACGAATGTTAGCATGTTCCGCAACTACAAGTGTATTTCGTCAACAAACTTGACTATCGTTGTCAGTTGAAATTCGGCTGTCACGAAACTTGTATTAAAACATGTTGATGTATTTGATCAGACTGTTTTCTACGGAATTGTCGACAATGGAAAACCAACCTTAGAGCGGTGGTGTGTAGATCTTTTTTAACGATTCAATAAAACCGCTGCAGACAAAAGATACCGTACAAATTAGGTATAGGGTAAACAAAGACATGTAAAGTGTGATTTCTATCGTGGCTGTAAAATTTTTTAGGACAAATTGTTGCTACGAATTTAAAATGAATTGGCGTTCTTAAAGTTACATTTTTGGAAATACAAACATTTAATTAGTAAAAAAAATATTAGTACTGTTTAGTTGCGACTTATCGATTTCCAGTAGTGAAATGTACACCAAATAAGACGTTACATAAACCTCTATCTTTTTTATCCTGTTTAAGCGCAAACAAGAACGGGAGCGGCCATTAATTACGTGTGCTGTTTTTATTCCATTTTGCACCCCGACACACCCCCGACGAGATTTAGTGAGATTTGATGGGACCCCCACCCCCTTACATGAGATCACACGGTACTTGTTAGAGTTTTAAATTTATTCTACTAGATTAAAACAACAAAGCGTACACCTTAATTTTGTTTTTATTTATATGTTTTACACTATATAGGACGTGTTTAAAAAATCTATATTGTTATCTCGGTTTTCTTTTTCAAATAGTACGAGAGGGAAAATGTTTTTCGTACAAGTGTGTCTGCAGTGGGACCAGTAAGGGTGTATCGTTATGCATAGTCACGATGCACTCCCAGCGCGTGTAATGCTCGCCTATTTCTGAGCGGGAGTAACTAATGAATATTCAATTTGCTCCATCACAGCTATGGAGATTTTACACACAACTTGCTGTATTTTATAAAGAATGCGTGTATTAAATATATTTAACTAAAGATTATAACGAAATGGAATGTGTGCTTGCTACTTAGAGATTATTTTAGAGATAATTTGTTTTGATTTCGCGTAAAAAGTAAACCGTTGATTTTAATTTAATTCCATATTCATAATAATTGCATTAACATAATAAAATACAATGTTCATTTTGGAAAATAAATGGTTTGCACAAATTTCCCGATGTTTTAATTTTAAGTAATTAGCAGTATATAAAAGCGGCTAATAAATATGTCAAATAGGTAGCTTTCACAACTTATTAAAAAACTATGTTACATTTTAGTTAACTTATACGTTCAATATTAGATTATTCTCGTATGTTTGGAACAATACTTTGTTAGAGGAATGTCGAAACTGTTAGACATGGGTCAATTGTTTCATCAACGACTATGTATTCCGTTTCCATACAGCTAGCGCTACTTCGTTAACTTTAACAATACTCTATTGTTTCCATTTCTGTGAAAAACTACACTAAAATGTAGTACAGTGAATATCTTAATATTGAAAACGAATATTTATAATTATTTTAGTTTTTGAAATGTTTGTAACCTATTTCCAATCGCTCACTCTTTTGAAGGGCCCTCGACGAATCTGTACTATAAGTATAAGTGTTTTACTAATTAGTTTATGTTCATTATGAATTTTATTCATATTCGGATACTAGACGTGATTTATGTATAAAGAGATATATCGAATAAAAGCAAAATGGCGCAGAAATAGAATAGTAGTGAATACGAATTACCCTACATTGTGTACGATGTATGTGCTTGGCAAAATGTATTGTGCAAAAGGAAGCCGCGAGCTTTGTGAAAATGTCACTTACTCCTTTTTGAGCTTTTTTGGCAGAGAAATGAAACAAGAATGGAACATTAATTTTTCACTTTAAAAAATAGCCGCCGGAAAACTGTTTCAGGCCAAAGCTACGGAGTTTTGAAAATGCATTAAAACGGTTGCTGTATTGAAAATTCAATCCACTTATGTGTCACTTTTTAGCTATTGTGTTTTGTAAACATTTTTACAAAAGATTCTAGAGTTTACATAATCCGTTGGTTTAACCTAACCAACTGCCAAGCACTACGTAATAATTTTTATATAGCAGTTTTACTTTTTAATTAATGTAGTTTGAGTATAATTAGAGTGGTTAAACATGAAGCAGACGCGACTTCGTGACGCCCGCCGTCTTATTGACCCGAGTTAAAGTTTGAAAGTTTCATCTGTTACCGTGGTCGTGAAACTCGAAGACTTGCTCTAACGAAGATTTATAACTCGATAAATTTTTATAAGTCGCGTTAAATATAATAAGTTAAAGTTTACGATCCGACACCGACCGCGGCGCCGAGGTATAACAATTTGTGCTATTGTTTCGATAGTTGTGCTTCAACGGCAGCAAAACAATTGCACATCGCATGCAATATACATACCTAGCGCTCATTGTTGCAACTTGAGATCGTTAAAATATCTAGATACCAGCTTTTGTCCGGGGCTCCGTCCGCGTAGAATTAAAGAAAAAAACAAAGATAAGCCTATGTGTTCTTCCATATTATCCTCTACATCTATATAGCAAATTTCATCGAAATCCGTTCAGCTGTTTAGGCTCGAAACTCTAACAAACATCCATCCATCCATCCATCTAAACTTTCTCATTTATAACAATAGTATGATCCATCGTTTGTTTATAAGAAGGTGGGAAGTATAGTTCGACGAAAGTAGAGCGTAAACTGCGGTTTAAATACAAAAACATGATTCTATAATTCAATTTCCAATTCGGAATCAGGAAATGTAAGTCATAAAAAAGATTATGTACACTGACGTGTTTGTCCATCTTGAACGTACATTGTACTTATGTTTCGGCAGATAACTGTGCTCTATCTCTCGGCATCGCATTAAGGTACGCATTTCGCCTCGCATTGAGATCGATACCAATTACTGGTGTTGCTTACAGATCAATAGTCCTCAATAAACAATAACACGCTATTCATTATCACAATATAACTTTAATTAAGTAGGATTTAATTGTTCTCTGTACTAATATTGTATAGGCGGAAATATTTGTATTTTAGTATTCACATAAAAACTACTGGACCGATTTTAATAATTCTTTCACTGTTGGAAATGTAATTTATTTAGACGTAACATAGGCTATGTTTTCTAAATTTAATTTCACTTTTCATTATATAAAATTACGAACATTACAAACACAGTTCTATCTGTTTAACACTGAGTTAAGATCGCTAAAACGTCTTTATATTAGAATAACATAGATAATACATTTCTGTGTTTTTTCGTTTGTTTTGGAAAATGGAAACACAGTATGTTACAATAAGCTTTATTCGAAGAACTAAGGTAAGTACTGAGTAACTGATGTATGGTTGTAAAATCGATTAGAGTCGCATAATGCATCTCATTGTTTCCCTCGTAACAAGGGTGATTAATGAATTGTGGTTACATGAAACACTTTACTGTTTAATGAATCGATTTCCGTATTGACATAATAAATGCAAAGCGAACTAAAACACTCGCATTGTTATTTACATAAGTATGCCGTTGTAACATGTATGATGTTAAGCTCTAGATTATGTTTGAATGGCAAAATTATCGGTATATTCAAAAGGACAGTGATAAATGTTGATTTTGTAAGTAAAGTTGATGGATTACATTCCCATTAGTGTTTTGTTGCTAATTGACACAATTTGTAGGTTTTACTTTAACTATAAGAAATTTGTTGTTTAAATGCATGCTAATGGCATTTAGATATTTTAATTTTTGCAACAATAGTTCAGGACGAATTTTGACCGCTTCTTTTCGTTATAGCATCTTTTCTAGGGCAAGCTAGCGAAAAATTAACTGCAGTAAGTTTCCAATAAATGTACTTAAATGTAACCTTGTCCAATTACATCGCAATTTTACCAATTTCTGTAAGCAAATGTGATGATCCTTCATCTCATATTTCTAAACAGTAACGAACAGATACATAGGTACATATAAAACTATATCATAGTTTTAGATGTATGTTCAACAAATACAATACGCTGAACGCAATCCAAACATGAATATTAATTTAAGGTTCAACCGTAGTTAAAATAAACAGAGACTAGATACAGAAATGTCCTAAACCTATCGCTATCTTGATCATGTATTATGTTATTTCTTTATGATATTTATGGGTCGTACATTAATCACGTATTTTTAAAAAAACTTTTTAACCTCCTCTCTAATGAGGTTTAGACTACCCGTCTCAATACTCAGGACCACCTGTTCTTTAAAAAAGGATTTCTTGAAATTTCCATAAAATTATCTATTAATACAGCTGTAATGCGATTTAATTAATTCGATTATTAATGATTTGTTACTTACTACTTTTTATTAAGCAAATGGTTGTTAGTTACTTACATATTAAAATCGAGCCAAGCATCACTTAATATGTACCTATAAAGTATGTAAAGTAAGGTAAAATGTAATTATTGTAATGCTCCCGCCGTCGACCTCCACTTGGTAACAGAGAATAAGTGAGCTATTTCAGTTCATAGTCAGAGTATCTCTGGAAAGATAATGTTAAACAAAGAGGAACGGTCACGAGCGGTGTCTTGCCTTGTTTGTATTTTAATAATTTGTTAACCTAAGTCTAGGAGTAACAAGGAAGTATTTTTATTATGTTTTAGCTAGCGTTTTTATAAAAATAAATTAAGTTAACAAGGACGTCGCCAATTGGTGAAAGTGGGCAGTAATTCCCATCCTTCTGGAGAATAGAAAAAATATAAAATTGATGTAGTTACAAACTACTTACAAATACTAATATTTATAATCCATACACACATAGATAATACAAAAACTTCTTGTCAGTTTACTCTATTACCTAGCGAATAAGTATTATCTTTGGTATAATAAAAGTTTTTTCTACTGAAGGTAATGAGACACTCTTGCAAGTAAATCTACCGTTAATTGAAATATTTTCGTTATTCTTGGAACGAGTTTTAAAGGAATCCTTAACGCCCTCGTTGAAGTATCACAATTTTTTTTTATTTACAATACAATTTTGCGAAGCCGGGGCTCAGTATTGTGTGGACGACAAAACATTGTCGCGCTGCCGGTGAGCCGACTGTTATTGTTACGTCGAGAGCCTCTCAACGTTCGACACCACACTTTGACATAGTTACGAATAAAAACCATTTATACGTTACTTTATTACTAAATTACACCACGTAATGAAACATTTGTATAACTAACGGCGGAATTATAAAACGATACCGATCATTTGTGGTTTCTTCACATTTTTTTACATGTTTGATGAAAAGCAATTAAATGCCGATGGTCAGTTAAGAGGGCGCCTTTTTTTTTGGATACCTTCCCTTATAATTATTGAGATTGATTGTAAAACAAGCTGAAAATTAAGAGATCAATATACTAGATAGGTAAACTATTTCAAGAAAATCTTGCATTCACTAGTAAACTGGTTCGTTCTTACTTCGTTATCTTTTAAACGTCAACATTGCAGTCGGAAGCAAAAATTAAGTTACAAACGACTGAAGCTAAAACGCTGCAAATAAAGAGACTGCAAATTCAGACAAACATAAACTATCCTGCTATAGGCTTAGTTGCATAAGATTAAGGAATACAAAAACAGGAAATTTATTACAAAAAGAGTTGTTAGGTGAACCTACTCTTAATTTCAAAATTTGTAGTGCAGAGATTCTAATCTTCCACTACAAACAATCATCGGAAAAGCTAGTCAAATCAGTTACATCCGTGTTGTCCCTTCTTTAGATGAAAATGAAGAAAAAAAGACGAAATCGAAGTAAGAGATGTCCCAGGACTTATAGAAAATTGAAACATAAACACAATTCATGGAATTTTAAATAAAGTTTATACAAAGAACGATTGGCGTATTAAAATAAAATAAGCTTAATAAAACTCCCCTTGAATAAGATAAGCTTTTAAGCCTTTGTCCCGAGCTGCGATCGTAGTGTCTTCTCGATTTGAGCACATAACATTTTAAAGTCGATAGACAGTTTGTCTTTCTTTGTAATAGTCTATTTATTTTAAAATGTTTACCATCTTCTTTATCAACTTCCAGTGAATATTTTGCTGGTTTTGTGAATAAAGTCTTTTGTGAACGTAATAAGACTGCGCTGTGCTCCAATTAACTCACGGAATAGTGTTTTCAAGGAACAAATTGAGTTCTTTATTGAAGTCCTAAGTAGTATTGATTTGGAAACATCTCTAACGTTATTATAAAAATAAGATATTTACGTAAGATCAGTTGAAAATTGTACAGTTGCGGAATGCCAACTAATGAAGGAGTAAATGTAAATTTGAATTGTGACGTCATCGGTGATAACGAATCTCATTGGCTGGAATTGTTCCAAGCAATTCCAGAGAACGCTCCCCATAGTATAGGCGGCAGAAAATGCAATGCAAAAAGGACGTGACCTCTCAACTCTAGAGTTAATAGTCGCGACCATGAATTATACAGTTCTAAGATTAAATAAATAGAACATGGCGAGAACATTCTTATCTAACTATTTTGTAACTAGCTGTTGCCCGCGACTTCGTCCACACAATATTAATATAAAAAAGTAGTCTATAATATGCCCATCAGCCACCCTTTAGTGAAAGTCCGGTCGAAATCGGCCTAGCCCTTTCGGAGATTACCCGGAACAAACGCGGCCTGCGGTCAAACAGACAGACGCAAATACATCATCTTCCCCAAATCTGGAAGTTTTCTTTTGATGTCACAAACAGACACTCCAATTTTATTATATGTATGGAATGTAGATAGAAGAACGATGATAATTAGAACATGCAGAAACTTCAAGTTGTAAAAACTTATAATCTTGGAATAATATTTTAAAATGTAGAAATAAATCCAGAAGAGGTTGTGTAAACGTGGTTATTTTTCATTTTCATTTATGTTCATGTTAACTCATGCATCGAATAAAATATTTCCTAGAATCTGTAAGCTGGGAAAATATGGAGTTGAAATGAACATCAAAAGAGATCAGAGCAGGAAAGTATTTCCTCGTAGCAAATAAAACGTTACTGTGCATTTTTGTACCGCCGCAGAAATGCACCGCGCCGTTCCAAAACAAACATCATTCCAGCTTTTAATAGTCGCTGAGAGATTCTCATCTGTACCTCAGTTCTATCTTCTTGAAGTAATACTTCTTTTGGGACGTTATGAAAAACCGTGGTGCGTGCATTTTTAAATTGAAACTTTTTACGCGCACTGACTTCTAAAAGGTTTGAAAAACTTTTTGAGCGAACAGATTTCTAAACGGTGTGCCCGTACTTAGTGTGTAGTTCCTTTCTGCTAATACTCTTCCAGTGCCTGCTTTTTGTTGTACTTTTATTAGGTTTATTCATGAACAATCAATACAGAGTAATTTTGTGACGTCACCACTTTGTGAAACCATTTTCTTATAAAGATATCAAGAGGCAAGTTTCAAAGATTTTCCAAGTCCTTGTATAACCATTACATCTTTTATAGTTTAATATTAATGTTCAAGAAAATAAACTTGTATTGCTTCTGTTATTCAAAGTAGGATAAACTTTGTCTTAAACACTGAGCTATTTGAACAAATAGTTGAAAAGTTACAGCGCTGAGAAAGTCTTTGGAGCTCAAACTTAGTTGGTAGATACTATAATTGCTTCTTGTGAATAAAAAAACATTTAAGATTTGTAATCTATTATTAAATACAAATGTATAAAATCGTCAATTATTTAATTTTTTTTCTGAGACACATTAAATTTTTATTTGTGTATGTTTCTTATCCAAGGAGTGGTTTTGTTTGGAAAGAAGTATAACACCGTTTTCAGATGGATGAGATCGTGTCAACTGAAAGTAAATGCGGGCAAAAGGCGAGTACTATAGAAGGTATTGAAAAAGGCCTTTGTTATGTGGTATAACTAATGTTTAGAACTTTTACGTGGTCGACTGCGCTTTCTTTGGATTACCAGGTAATACCATTGAAAACTTCTAGCCTGTTCCTTAAATAAATTACAAAGTGAGTACCGAATTTCAAATTTTATGATGAATATTTTGACCCTGCTTTCTAATATGATTGCGACAGAAATTGTAGAAGTTGCTTGTTTGAAATTGTATTTTACGGCGATTACATTAAAGTTCATTTTACGCTATCTGTGTCCAATATTTTAGGGTCATATTATCTAGAGTATAGAGCGTGATAAGGTCCGTACGGAAATCAATCACGTATTGAATCGTAAATTGCTTGTGCCTTGATTGGCTTTGGATTCGGATTGAAAGTTTGCATGAGATAAATTAAACGTGTTTTTGAAAATACAGTTTCTTATAACAATTCTGGACAAGACGTGATTCCTTAGACTGTGACAATAATTCGGTAGTGCATTACAATCAGCTAAGCGAATAAAACAGCGAGAATGCAATTATTTATCTATTAGTACAGTCAGCTCAGCAAATATTTATAAATTGACAAAACCGTAGAAACTCAGATAGTCCGAATGGTTGAAAGCATACGAATCGCTATGGGAATACATATTTATAAACTGAGAGCATACACAAGTCTCTGAATATTTGTAAATGTAAACATATTTTAGCAGCTGATTGTACACGTCTGAGATTAGAATTCAGAAATTGCCATTATACAAATACTGGTCACAAATATTTGTCATTCTCTGCGACAAATTTAAAGCCATTTGTATTTTGGCAACCGACAATAGGCAAGCAAGACGCGAATTCCAAGCTTCCTTCGAAACAAACAAAGGCATTTTATATGAACCAAAATATTAATTGTAGATAATTTCAATAAGATAGATTCTTTTGATTTTATAATGTAGCAACGTAATATTTTTTTTATGGAAAGATTTTAAAGAGATTCATTTGTTGTATTTCAGACATTTATTCAAATACTAGCTTTTGCCCGCGACTTCGTTCGCGCGGAATTTAAAAAAAAACTAAAGTGAGTAGCCTATGTGTTCTTCCTGATTATCCTCTACGAGTGTACCAAATTTTATCGAAATCCATTCAGCGGTTAAGGCTACAAACTCTAACAAACATCCATCCATCCATCTAAATTTTCACATTTATAAAATTAGTATGAAGTATGATGTTCCAAGATGCTGTATAGTACAGATGTATCTCCTTGGTGCTTGTTTCTCTACGAACCACTTCGTCTCTTTGCTTTGATTTTTTTACTGAAGGGAATAAAGGTGACGCGAGAATTAATTACCAGGAAGTGACACAAACGTTCGAAGCGATTGCTCAAAAGAGCTTGAAGTTTTACAGGCCACTGGCCTCTCTCGCCTTTTGACATGTCGGGCGTGACAACCCCCCTCCCAAGTCCGCCATACGGAAGCGACTAGTCACATTTTTCTTATCCTGCTAGTGTTTGATGATACAAAATGCACTCTAATGAAATCGAATGCCATAAACAATTTATAACATGTTTGCAACGCTGATCAAATTCTGTCAATATAATGTATCTAATTTATACTTTATAAAACATATTAAATTACTATATTGCATTGGTTATTACGATAATAACGTCGATATGCGACAACAGCTAGCGCTAAATCCGAAGCCAAAATTGATTATATTGAGTTTAATTTCCAAAGCGTTTGATGAAAACGAGAAATACGTCAGGAATTTATGCTTAAATTTGATTTACTGGAGCGTTCGCCGTCGTTAAATGGTCTTCTCTAATTTATAGTACCAAATCAACACTAAGAATCTCCCTTAGGGAAATATTAAACGAAAAGATTTGTTATTGTTTTCTAAATACGTTATTTTAGTTTAAGAATATCATTAAGCACTTAACATATCTTACACTGTATAACTTTTAATAATGATGTCTGTAATTTAAAAAAAAAATGAATTTTTAGGAAGGTAATTAAGAGTGTAGTTTAGAACGTAATCTCTCCATTACGTATGGACTGTAATATTGCCTGTTAGTTATCTATAGTATTGTACGGTTTCATTATTTCAATCTTGAACTAATGTCGGTTGGCGTCATATTGACCGCATCCCCGTTTCTAATGAAAGCCGCATGTCCAGGATTAATATTAATGGAATAAACAATGTGCCAACTTGTCGTGGAGTTGAGATGTGGCCGACCCTTCTGCGTTTTATCACACTTCATTAAATAACCTTTTTGAAATCTATTTTAATTAAATGTATTGTTTGTTTATAGTATTCGATTATAAATCAGTATTAAGATTCTGATGAAGTCTTTTTAAGAGTGTTCAGAAAAGCTATCTTCTCAAAATTCCTAAAAAGAATTTCGATTTTATGTAGCCGTTGAAACTAAAACACATGATAATATTACCTAGTAATTGGGTAATAGTAATTCTATAATCTAGGAAGTTATGTTTGAGGCAGATTAGATTCAAATAATCCTATATTTACTTAAAAGGTTCATGTCATGTCACTAAGGTCAGTCTCGCAAGTTGTACAAATAAATTTCTTCCCCAAGTATTAAAACTAGGAGAGGTTTTTGTAAACATTTTATATTCATATTAAAATGAACCTTAGCATATGTGATATAAATATATCACTTACCAATAACATGTTATCATTTTCACCTCAAACTTCAAGAACAAATTTATTGCTTATCAAGGAGGATTTATTTTTAATGACGTAGGGAGGTACCTCCCTGAGGGGAGAACATGAGGAATATTATATGAGTAAATACGAACTAGACATATACCTTTACAAATACAGAGATTTAATATGTGAAACATAGCCAAGGACTTTTATTTCCTACCCATTCCTGTTAAATATTTAATACAAATAAGGTCGATAACTTGTCATTATTATTTTGTGGGAAGGGAATTTCATTCCTTGACTATGTATTTGAGTATCGTACACATTACATGTATCAGTTATTGTTTCTATATCACTGTCACTGCATGTTATAACTGTTTCGAAATAGCCTCCAATATATGTATTGATTCCTCGATATCTATTGTGGAGTCGGGTTTATGTAACAGACTCGAACAATAGATACGTCCTGCGAATATAGACGTTTCTCTCGACGTCAAACTACACACTGCGATAAGGAAACCGTCTTGAATAGCGCTATATACGAGTAGTAATTAATTACTTCACTGTTTACAAACAATAACTATAAGAGTACAGGCGGTTACAGAGGAACTAAAAATGTGAGAAACAAGAAAGAAGAGGAAAAAAGAAATAAAGAACAAGGAGAAAGAGAAAAAGAAAAAACTTTTTCACATTATCTAAATATCTCTGTCACTTACAGAAATAGATTTAATCTATTTATGTTTTATTTACTTTCTAGCTATTGCTAGAAAGATCTTCGGTGTGGTAAATAAAAAAGTCTGGTTTAATTTCACGCGTTAAGCTACTTTCCATTAAAAATCCTGTCAAAACCTGTCTAGCCGTTTCTGAGATAAACCTAATCAAGCAGAGACTTACGGACAGGCAGATAGAATTATTAGTTTTTAGTTTTATTAACTAAATAGATTATTTAATTTCATGTAAGTGAAATTGAAAATGTTATATCGTTACTATAAAGCAGAGTTCGCTTCGAGCAAGCAAATCGAGACGTTGCATCGTGTCAATTACCATGCGGTGTATATTCCAATTAATTTCCTTTGATCACTATCTTGTGTCGGTTTAACGTCGATGTGAAATGTTTCGCTTTGTGCGAGAAATCGAGCAATTTGCACTTTCTTCAGACTTCAAGATAATAAGCCAATTAATGTTATTACATCAATTTTAATATTAATTTAGAGTGTGTTAGGTATTGTATCATTTCATTACTTTTTATATCAATAATTCAGTACTTCCGACCAGCGAAAGCGACTAGGAATATAAAAGTTTTAGGTACAAGTGGAAATTGCATTCTTAAACGGAGTTCTTTGTATGCAGTTGCAGACGGGAACGATCGGAAATGCGGTCAAATCTTCCACAAACGACGACAAATCGCATTTACGGAGTCTCTGATCGCAGCAGATTTAAGCACACAGTAATAGGATTATGAGGTATATATGCAAAACAATACACTCTTTACTACTAACAATGTAATTAATATTTGAGGACAGAATATCTAACCAGCAAATTCCAATTAGCATGATTTTTCCTTCGAAAGGCCGAACCAGTGTTTATAAGTCGAAGTCTATTTCTACGCACTACTCGATGAAGTCGCGGGCTCCAGTGTGTCTTCCTTGTTTATGATGTCTCTACCAATATTTATCATATCTGAGTCCAGATGATTCATTCAAATATAAGAAGAAAAAGGTTATGAAGTAGTAGTTAAAACATTGCGCTATGTTGAAGAATACAGTTAACATAGCCATAGCATAATAACATAAACTGGATGATATAATATGCTACATAGGACAAAACAATTCTCGTATTGTTTGTATGAATAGGTGCGGGTGGATTTCGCGCGTTCAAAATAACAGCGGACGCGAGTTAGCCGGAATATAAACTAATATTATAAAGGGCTAAAGTTTGTTTATTTGTAGTGGATAAGTTCAGAAACTACTGAATACGTATAAGTTGTTATTTCAGTTTTAGCAAGCTTCAATAAAACAAAGTTTAGAAACAAGTTGTATTGCGATAATATTAGAATTACTATGTTTTATTGAGAGACTGTAAATAAAAGAGGAAAAGGGAGAGCAAAGCTCATGTAAACTCTTCTAATCGTTCTTCTACACAACATGTAAAACCATCATCAATTTTGAAATAAGTACTCAAAAGTTGGTCAAATAATTTGATAATTATTATCAAAATAAGCTTGTATAGAGACTACCATTGTAGACAGGAGCTTACAAGAAACAATTTGAATGCATATTAATATGTTAATGAGGATTGAGTAGATAATTTTTGAAATAGTACAGTCTGCGGCAGCCGCTATAACTCAGGTATTACCGGGCTTTGTAACTTTATATCTATGAAACCCACGCGAGAAAATAAAACTATCAAAACTGTTAGATTTTTTTTGTTCAAATGTACTACGGATGTTCTATCAAAAACGAACGTATGTTTAAAAGTGAATTCAGAAAATTTGTTTAGTTTTGTTTAAATGTTGGAGTTAAAATGATTTAGAACACTGTTATTAAAACGTTACATTTAAGTTTACATAATTTTCCCTTAACAATATAAATATCCATTCCAACGTAAAAATTTAAATCCACGACTAGTTGTGTAAAATGTAACCTTAGAGAGCGGATTAGCTCAGGGAGGCGTATTTGTTTTCAAAAATGCACATTCGCCGTACCAGCTACGGACGGGAAAAAGGGGTTCAAAACGAGGTCATTAGTCTGCAAGTGTGAATTTAACACTTTGTTGCGATTTTTATCATATCAGTAAATTAGAATCGACTTATAATCACTTGCGTTAATTATAACATTAGTTACATACATACAAACATTTTAATCGTGTTAAAAATCTATATTTAAATTAATATGACCATTTACCATATAGATAGAATAATCGGAGACTTGTCTTTTTCCATGTTACATTGCAATTAAAATATGATAAAAGAGTGTTCAAAGTCTGAACCAATAGGCCATAGGTCATCTCATTTCTAGGTATGTCTGTACTTGCGCCTGAAAGTGACGCTTAGCCACTGGCGTTGCCTGAAGGGACAAGGGCTGTTGCCTCGCCCCCTTGAAATTATAAAACGTATACCCTATAGATCCACATAGATAACCCAAAAACCAATGATAACTTATTGCTACTTTTTTACTAACTAGATCTACCCTAGATTATAGTCTGACGAAGTTCTTTTGCTAATCCCAGACAAATAGCATCAATAATTAAAGGTCCTTTGAAAACGGACAATGAATTAAATTTATTACAAAAAGTGACGTTGCTATTTCATCTACCATGTAATAATTAAAAAGATATATAATTAAAGAGATAATTTGCTATCGCGCTGTTTTCGCTAAGTTCATGAAAAATAAATGCGAGAGATCAAGTTCAGTGTCACGTTTTCGATAACGAAACAAATACAATAAAATATCCATATTAAATTGCTTAGAGTACAAAAATAATAAATAAGCTTTAATTACAAAAGCTTATTGTGCAAACATTTTTATATAAGGTTGTTTCAGTTATGTAAATTTCAGCTACGTTTTAAAATTAACTACTTTTTAAAAGTTTGTTGAAGCTTATTTATATTTTTGTAATACAATATCGCAACGATTGTACTCTATTGTAATTGATATTAGGTCAAGTAGTAGAGTATAGTAATCAAAGTTTGTTTACTAACTAAAATATGAGCTTTCAGCAAAAGTCAATATCGTTACTTAAAAAAGTTCACCGTCACTAAAAAAACCTGTTACAATTACAATTAAAAACTTTGTATTATTTGCACAAGCATTTCGCAAAGAAAATATAAAATCAATGTTACTTGGCATCCTTAAGACATTTGGTTTCCCGACGAATTTTCTCCACATTACTCTCCATTTCTATTTTAAAAAATTGTTTAAATAATCCAAAAAAATATCTGTATATTTTTAAAATTCGTTGTATTTTTTATTATAAATTTATAGTATAAAATATTACCTTGTTGGTTGAGTTGGTTGTCGGGAGCGGCGGGCATGTGGTATACGTGTTATCGCCACCGGTTGCACGCGGGTACTGTGCTTGTGCGGTGCGTCGTGCGACTGTACGACCGACGCCGACGTGCGACTGCGAACTCCTAGTGTAGTGTACAGGCGGTGGAGACGCGAACGAAACCGACCGCTACCCGCCACTCGGCACTCCGAGCTCGGCGCGCACCGGGCTGGATGCTGTCCCGCTAGGGCTGGCCTCTCGATAAAAACCTCACATCTGACCTATTTATCAACAATGCTTATCTTCTATTTAATAAAACACAACTTGTGTAATACAATAAAATGTACAAATAAAAGGTTTTATGTATTCAATTCCGATTTTTTTTGTTTTGAACTAACATTCCATTGAGTAAGAATTTGAATGATTTGAACGTATTACGAGGATAAACGTTTAGTTCCGCTTGCTCTATCTATTTTCTTTCACCGGCTTAAGAAATGTGGTTCCAGGACATCTTACCCGGAGCTCATCCCTACAGCCGACGCATGCGTGAAAGTCGCCTAAAAGATTGCCGGGTAGACTTACCACGTTGATTGATTCACGAAGTTGTGCGCAGGTTAACTCACCCGGCACGTGCCTTAAGTATCGTATTGCCAACCACAAAAGACCTACCCTCCCCCCTCGGTCCCTTTAAAGCTCGGCCAGATGGGGATTCCTGAACAAAAAAACAAAGTTCAACATACGCTGGTCCCCTTTATCTGGGGATTTGGTGCGAGCGCGCCATTTGTTTTGAGAATGGAATCGCAACTCGAGCCTCGAACGTTTTAGCGATACATCGTGCATACGAATACTAATATCACTTTATTATTTTAACAATTTAATAGAGCTTAAATAAAAAAAACGGATCACGTTTTATGAATTTATTAAAATATTGCTAAAAAGTAGAAGAGCATATGAAAAATATAAGTTTGCAAATGACAGTAAAAAACGTACAAAAATGGAAATGACACGCAAAAAATAAATGTACAAATGAGTAACTCAGCTTGATATACTATACGAGTATATCATTTAATAATCAATGTATTTCTGTTTTAGTATTGTGCCGAGAGAATTGAAACGGAAAAGCTCCTACGTTTCTATCATATGGGCAACAAAGTTTGCTAAAGCTGCAAGCTTCTTATGGGACAATGCACTTTGTGTTTCATACATCAGAGGTTATTTTGTACACGATATTCAGACAATCGACGGATCATTGTTACGACGCAACAGACTATAGTAATAGGATTAAGTTCTGACTAGGCTTTGATCTGTAACGTGAAACCAATACTGTTATCTCTTATTCGCAGCGTTCTCGTAACAACTTCACAAATAGTGAAACTCAAAAAAGAAAATGTACAAAGTTTTTGCTAATCAATTAAAGATTGTATACTATCAAACATTAGTGTCAAAATACATTACTTTGATTGAAAAGTGATCTTTTAGTGTTTTTTTTATCATAATAGGAACTTCAAATTATTAGCCGACTTACCATTACACTGGTCAATTAGGTCGCCGTCTAGGACCGCGCTATTTAGACCTTTGTTATTCATCGACTCCTAATTCGCATAGTATTGTGCCCAGAAATACTTAGATATATTGGAACCTTTGGAGAATTCTTAGGTTTCCTTTTCATATGCAATGAAAATTTCCTACGATCGTTAATTATTGTCAGCATGTGTTGATGGTACCTAATGCGTAAGGAATTGAGTAATATGTTTGGTCAAGTTTGGAGTGATACACTATAAAATCTATAAAAATAACTCGCGGGACAGATTAAGGGCGTGATTCAAAAGGCTAAATTTTAGAAACCGCACGCATAGTGGGGAGGTTCCTATTTCCGCAGCCCTGACCACTGCTTGCTTGAGTCTTTGGAATCCGAGCGTGGTGTTCTATTTTTTTATATTGTTTTGTAAACTTTGTTATATATTAAATACGACTATAAACATATACGGATAATAAGAATAACATAAGAAACACCTTTAGGTTAATATTAAAAAATGTTCATGAAACATTGCTGTTATCTGTGTAAAAGGAGCTACAATCTCGTATACTAAATTATTTTATCTGATCTCATATTATGTAGTTTGTACAGTAAATAAAAGTCGTTTCATCTTAACGTACAAACATAATTTTATTGAATTCTGTATAAACATTATGTATGTTATATTGCGAATCTTCTTTGAGAAAACGAAATGTTGAGAGTATTTTAGCATGTAAATATTACACGAAAGTAAATATGCCAAAGCAATTTATTAACATAAATATGAATTGGAAATACAGTCGAAATAAGGTATAACACAGTTCAATTTTATCTGAACACTAACTGTTCGCGTGCGGCTTTATTCGCATAATATTTAAATACTTTTTTTATTGTTTACATCTGTCAAATTATCAGTTGTGTGTTTCAAACCATGGCAACCTTGCTTCTTTGATGTTGGCAACAACTTATGGTCTCTTTCCCACATTAGGGTTTTTATCAAAATATTTACCCCTAAGTTTAACTGCGTGAAAGATATAGCCTAAAGCGTGACATAGGTGTAGGGCTTTTTATTAAATAAAGAATTATTCAAAAATATGCTGTAATTGCTGACATCTTACGCAACAAAGGAGTGTGTGTTTACGCTTTATTTTATTAGTATAGATTTGATGTCACGAAGGCGATGTCATGTTATTGTTTGACTCTGTATTATCTTTATAATTGCAGATCTTATTATTAATTAAAACCAATCACCTCTATTATTATAAAGATACATCACAATCCGTTTAGTAACGTAAGCTAATAACAAACGTCTATCATTGCTAAACTTAATATATTGTTTTGTAAAATTAATATAATTCAATACGAATGCTTGTAAGCATACGCTTTTAGTATAACACGATCTTAAGAAAGGGATATGAGAGTAATATTCAAGCGAAATCTATTTAAGAAGTCAAAGTAAACACACGTGGAAGCTGACACGCACCTTTTTACTTTCGTCCTAGTAATTGACATTTACCTTTAGGTCAAAAGTTTCTTACCCGAATTTTCTTGTCAATCATCTGACATTTGAGTAGTTAATTATAAGTTATTTCGTATTGTAAATTTATTAGCAATTATCATAAATAATTCTTTAAGGAAATTAGAGTGGAAATGAAGATTGTGTAATCGGTGAAAATAGGAATATGATAAGGAAACAAAGAGATTTTTATTTCCTTATCAGAGTATCCCTCGTTTGTTGACGTTAATTGGACTGTTACACCTGTACAGATGTACAGAATGTAACAGTCCAATATCCGAAACAAATAACGTCCACTGTAGCGAATGTGTTAATAAGTGAAGTGTACATCGATCGTTAGAGTAAACCTGACTATCTAGTACAGACAACAAAACACTGTATTACCACAAAAATATATTTAGACATTGTTTTGCTAAAACATGATTTGTGGTAAAGCCCTTAATTTTTAAAACTAAAATTTAAAATTCTGATAGTTAATTCAAAAATGTATGATATATGGGATGTATAAATCACAATTTATAGTTACACGGAGGTATGTAGGAAGTCATAAATTATGGGATTCATTAGGCGCCCGCTGACCCAGCCCCGGAGCGAGGAACTTGAGTCCTATCGATCAGAAGACGCCCCTGGGGCTTACTCCAACGAGCTCCGGACAAAAACTGCTTACGAATAGAAAACCGAACAGTTCATCTTTGCGACCTGACATAACTTTCCAATAAAAAACATTAAAAAAAATCTTTTTAAAGAAGCTGTTGCCCGCTTAGGATTAAGAAACTAAGCTTAAGCGCTAGTAGACAGTGAAATCTATTCCTATTTCGAATCTATACAAGATACGTTTATCCGTTGCCGAGTTAACTGGTAGCAAACTACCATACAACCAAACTTTCGTGTTTATAATATTAGGAGACTTCGATTTATCCGGTTTAAGCTAAGTTTCACACGAAACATCTCCCACATTATACAATCGGACGGCGGAGGTTTGTTCTAATTAAGCCGTGTGAACGTCAACATTGGTCGGCAACTGTCGCCTCAACAAGAATATTTACATTTTGTTTGCAAAACGGAAAACACAAAAGCCGTCTCTCGGTGTTTACGTTGGTCTCTCTGTGTGGCTGAGCTGTGTATCCATCCAATATATGGATCGACATATGGACTATACTATACTTACCAAAGCTATATTGCTTCCAGATCGGACGAAACATCTTACAAACTGTACTTCTAGTTACCGACGACATTCTTAAAATCATAATGATGACGCCCAACGAAAATACAATAAAAATCCTTTGTGATAAAATTGACCTCTGCAGAGATTTATTTCTAATTTTTTTTTAAACTATATTGTTAAATTTAAACAAAATTGTGGAAGATTTGTATAATTCTTATCAGTTAACTCAAATACTAGTAATAAGAAGTTGACTTAACATTCAGGTCAGTACCAATCGTACAAAGATTTACGTACTAATTGTGACAGTACTGAGGGACATTTAGTTAATGAGACTAGATCAGAGTATTGTGTAAACCCCAGAGCTCTAAGTAATCAAGTCGGTATTAGATTATTTGAGGAGTGACTAACTACTGTGTACTGTCCAACAATAACGATTGTGCCTAAGGGAAATGGTTCAAAAATTTACAATTATGCTTAAGTTTCTACTGACGAAAAACATGCACAAAAACATATTTTTTATCTTTAGTGTTTTCATAGTGTGCTGACAGTATGGTCTCAAGAACTCAAAGTAACGTTTTATTTTAACTTTTTATAAGCAGATTACCGGTAATGAATACCGTTTAGATCGTTTAGAAGTTTTTATAAAAGAGAACAATATTTTCCCAAGAATACGGCAATAAATCAATAAAATATCAGCAACACAAGGACGACACCTACTTTAAGATATTAAGGCTAAGTAAGAGGAAGATTATAATTTTCCCGGTATTGTATAAGCAGAGAAAAAAAAAACATTTTAAGCTTCAATTTGTATTATAATTTACGTTGCTCTTGTTGCCACGAAAATATTAAAGCTTAATACTTTGGAAAATTGTAACTGGAAATTCTTTTGTGATATTTTATATTTGCCCTCGGGACAACAAATATTCAGAATTTCGCGTAGCAATAACAAGGCGGGTCGCCGCATGTTCTATGTCATTTTTTATACATTGCTCGATTAATTACATGATATTAAATTACATGCTCAACCCATTACGAAGTAAAAAATGTTAACCGTATAAGCGTTAAAAATATTCTTTTAATTCTTTTGTATACATATTATTACATTTTGATAAAAATAGACACTAGTTATTCAAGAGCAAGAGGTATAACGATCCAGTTACTTTGTTGTAACTTAGAACTTGAGTAGTTCTTTTTAATTATCGAAAATTCCCATCGTTAGGCGACTCAATATGAAACACTATTAGCCATGTAGTATACGAAACTGCCAAACCTAAAATTTTTAGGCACGGCACGAAAATTTTCGAGAAAGTAATCGTATTGACATCGACATAATTTATACAAGACCAGTGCAGAGACCCCTATTGGCTTTAAAACACTAACGTATACATATAAACACGAGATACCGATACTTTTTTGCGAATTCTCGTGCTATATCCACAATATTTACTACCTATTTAAGTGTATACCTTTCTTACCCCTATCGCACTAAGAATAGTTTCCCTGCGTGTATATTTAGTATGAAAAATGTAGGTGTACCTATCCTTTGGGCTATTAATAACATATCTAGACTAAAGCTGTTTTTAGTAACTATTCTGTCAATCTATCAAAAATCTATTAGAACGGATTGTTGTGCAACATCTGCTGGCACTCTGTGGTTCTATCACTTTTTAACGTAACGTCAATTTTTGCTACAATTTTTTACTTACAAATTGATACAAATTGTTTGACGGAAAAAACAACGAGCAATTTATTAATCTAATTGATGTATGGTCACGAGCTCGGATCGTAACAGAATAGAGAAATGTTTACATTTTCCCCAGCGCTTGTGTATTCAGTTTTACATAAAAAAAGTTGAGTATTTTTTATACGATTCTCGAAAACGTATACGAGTATGCTTTTACGTATGTTCCAGTTCAAAATGTTTTATCAATTTGGTGGAAGATACCCTATAGTTTCAATTATACAAAGATACAAAACCTCCCTGGAAATGCATATTTTATTTAAAACATCATTTTTTATTTCAATTAAACTTTTAATAATTTCTATACAAACTTATAGAGAACAGCTGATTCCAAACATTTAAGTGCTAACAATCGACTTCGCTGCACACTTACAACTTCGCCGACTATCACTTAAACTTAGTGTCTGTCAGTATGTTGTTTTGTTTAGCTTTGCTACTTTGACCAAACTGTATTCTGTTAAGTGGCAATATATTACTTAACTTCAGATAGTCGTAGTTTATATCGTTTATATCGGTAACAACTAGTTATATGTGTATTACTATAAATTGCCATTAACTATGTATAATGCAGGGGCTCAAGTATTTAACACCCAACAAACCCCACTACTGTTAGCTTAGCATTATTTTGTAGTTAAAACCTCAGGTATAGTAAGTATTGTTAAAATCTATACATGTAATAAAATTTAAGTGTTTGTTTGTAACATCAAAAGATAAATTCCAGATTTCGGGAAGATGTATTTACGTTGCTGATAACGAAAATGGCATTTAATTTTTTTTCTATCTGTCTGTCTGTCTATCTGTCCGCAAGCAGCGTTTGTTTTCAGGCATTTCGAGGGCAGGCAGGGCCGATTTCGAGCTGACATCACTGTAACTGATGGTCAGGGTAACTGCATATTATATATATACGCTACTTTTTATCTTAATATTGCGTGAACGAAGTCGCGGGCAACAGCTAGTAAAATATAAAAACCACTTTATTGCTATTGCTATACGAGGAAATGAAATAACGATAAACAATATTAATTATCACCTCACGAAAGTAATCGGATAAATCAAAGCATTAAAATTTTTCTTACATAATTATTTACCACGTAAATACGTACGAACGTAAATTGGCGTGTTATCAATGGCCAATTAGTAAAACAAAGCGATCGTTCCGTCGTGTAAAGTGCAGGTCGGTAACAGAGCGCTTGCTCTGTCATTTATTGTACCGTGTGCTCTGTGAAACGGGCAGCTGCGCTCTGTGCTGACCGCACGCCCCCTGGCGAATGTCTCTTTCACCAACATCTAGGTATACGATTCTACTTGACAACATTTATTTTAATTGCATTCATGAATTGCACCACATTTATTTATTCCTAGAGCGTTTGTTAACTTAACTTATAATCTGGAGGTCCTGGGTTCGAATCCTGTCAAGTACTGAGGTGATTTTCGAGTCTGAAATTTCATCTGTACATTAACCCGTCGTTACGGGCTATGTATCGAAACATATTTAATAGACGAGCGAACTAAAAGTTAGCGAGGCTTACTTACGTAGCAACGTTACAGAAATATCGAAGAACGTATCGATTCGACCATTTGGTGCTTACATTGTTATCCGAGTACCAAAAAACAGTACAGCCATAGTGGCCACAGTCTTAGTATGATAGCATACATCGTGTGTCGTTGGCCCGTTCCTCAGTGAAACGTAGCCTTTGTAGTCTACAGAATTAGCATTTCACAAAGCATTTCTCGCCTCCTTTATGCATATCTCGGTTTACATGTCAAAGGGCTGGAATGAGGCGGCCTCAGTGTGTTCCCAACACATTATTACGTTAAAGAAATATGAATTACACCATTTGCGAATTAGCGCGATTTATTACGTTTTTAAATACTAATATCATCGCAAACAAAAGAATAAAAGAGGGCTCTTTTAAAGCAGCGACCGAGAAAAGTTTTAATGAAATTGGGTATTTACAAAAGTCTTTTGTGACTTGTGGCAAATTTTATTACGACTAATATTTTAACATAACTATTCTGTTTTACAAAAAAATAGTCTCCAATGCAAAATAGGCGATAAAGTTCACCACAGAATTGCACGACCCTGCTAAAATCGCTGCGTCCTCTAGTTTGTGGCTAACATTTCTAAACGATTTGTCTCCATCCAATGTACAGTCGTGTAACCTGGCGGTATGCCCCTTAAAAAGCTAGTCATTTGAACGTTTTGAACGCAGTGTGACGATGTACACGGCTGGTTGATTTTTATTATTACCCCATTGTTTACGACTCGTACCTAATTAGTAACTTTAAAGGGGTCTCTTGATGCAAGGAAGAGGCCTATTGTTCTGTTAGTGAAACACAAACAATTACTGCGACTTTACTTTCAAGCCTTGTCCTTTACACTCTGCTATTTTACAAACCAACACATGATTATTAATTGTATTCACAGTCACTATTTCCCTTGATGTAGAGTTTTTTTGCTAGTTTGTTTTAATGCGTCAATAATACGTTAATTAGACGAAAATATTTAGGAAAACACATCGCGGTATTTACCTCTTAACCTCTCTAATAACCTCTATTTCTATTTATATTAGATTCATAGCTCATAATGCTACTTTGAGTATAATAAAAAAATGTAAGTCTATAACTAAAAAGGTTTCACAGACTTTAGCGTGCAGTATTCATACGAGTAAGCTACACTAATGATAGACAAATACAAGTCGACTTATTTGCAGAGAGACAATGAGGTTTTGAGTAAATCTGGGTAAATGAATGAATACAGAAGTATAATTCACATATTATATGTGGCACAGTCATATGTGTACCTTGTTAAGAATGAACATTTTTTAAACAGAAACTACTAAAGTGATGTTTGTAATAGACATGGACAAATAATTCGTATAAGCTATTAATATGATGTATATTTTACTCAAAACCAAAGTTATTTCAGTGAAACTAAATTCTGAGCTGGATTAGTGAGAGTTTAAATTGATTCGTTAAAAGTTTCCCTCGGCTTTATCCAATTTAATATTACATCATTCAGACATTTCACTATATTTGTCATGATAGTTGTTTTTACGTTAAATCAACATTATTTATATAGTTAAAAATACTATTAAATAAAAGTTATTGGAATTAGAAAACAATTCGATTTCTCAGTTGCGATAGAAATTAAAACCTTAACTTTATTAAAAAAAATCAAAAAGCTTTTTTAAGCATAAAATATTTTTATGTCACTTTACGTTGGAGATATACTCGTATATGCTGCTTATAACACAAACTTATATGATGTGAAATGTTAACTATTCACAATTGTTATAAAAAAAATTAAAAAATTAAAACAAATGTTATTGTTTAAAAATTACTTCACACTCGTATATTTTGCTTAAAATAAATAAATAAAAATTTTCCTTATTCATTACAAAATTTATATTTGAAACTACACTGCCGGCCAAAAGTTTGAGACCACCTTGAAAAAATATATATTATTTAAACTAACTATTCGTCGAAAAATCTTCCCTTATTTTTTATAACTTTTTATAAAAGATAAGAGAATGGTGTTTAGACATTCAAAATATTAGTAGATTACACAGGTGTTCATATTGTTATGTTATCATACGCAGATTTAAAATATTTTGCAAATTATAACCTGTATACAAAGTGGTCTCAAACTTTTGGCCGGCAGTGTATATATGCTTGAAACGCTGGATAGATCGATGCTTGGGGATTACAGCTTATGCATCGTTCCAATCCTACTTAAAGCTCTGTTTGAAGTTACTTTTATCTCTATTATGATTTTGATTTTCCAACACATCTACTAACCGCTACCTTCAACGTTAAATGCCACGGCTTAGACCATGTTTAGTGGAATACTGTCAGTGATATATTTTATGTAGGTATGTTCTTTCCATTCCCGTAGATTCTATACGTATTATTCTATATTTCTATAGTACTTTGTGACTTCAGAACACATACATGGCCGTCGCCAGACTGGACAAGGGAAATACAGGTGCCCAACGAATCGAAGAACGTAAGGTAGATATGAAAACTAAGTAGTTTTAAATTAATACCATACTGTTGATAGTTGCCACTAACAGATATGGTCTAGATCATCGTCTGACTACGCCCATAACCTAACCTACTTTAGCAAAACCTTTTACACTTTGTGATAGGAAACACACCGTAAAACAGTAAATTTCATTAAATTACCGTCTTTATTACAAGAAATTGCGACAAAGAGTTTTTTAAAACGACTGCAAGCTTTTAAATAAGTATTCACAATGAATGCAACTGGTGCTAATCGGCTTAATTTACAATGTAATTAGTCGACTTTGTTCAAACTATCTGCCGCAGCTCCGCTTCGAATAATTTGCGTTATTTCATGTTCTCTCATAAATTGGTTTTTTATATTCACTATTTTTGGAAGCGATGAGTGATACAATTGTTTGAAGTGTTTGTTACCATTATCAACGTATGGTCTACGAATGTCGTCGACAACTCATACACGTTGACTGATACAAGATTTCCGTAAATTAGGGGATTATACTTTATCAAACTAACCGCACTGTCCAAAGCGTATTTATTAAGTATGTAGTTAATTAATTTTTTTATCGTTTATATGGCAGCCAGCTCACACGAGGCAATCATAATGTAATGTACGTAAATTTTCCCTCTTCCAATTTTTTTTCAAAAAGATGTTAAAGAATTAAGTCTGAGGAGAGTCAACTAAAATTCGTGTTAAAATCTAGTACACTTTCCTAGAAGTAATTATCTAATTAAAAGTCTACTTTACATGTTTTCTAAGAAATTTTGATCCGAACATCAATCTTTCTTTGTAATAAATGTCATGTTCTTTTGAGGTTTTTCCTTCGAATTTTTTATATGATATTTGACAGTGATGTATGTAGATAATTTAAATGTAAGTAAACATATAATTATATTTATTATTACGTGAAACAATATTCGAATAAGCTGGAGTCTACTAACTAAAACTAACTCAACAGAAAGCTACAGGAGGTCTCGCTTTGACCAATTTGTGTCCCGACAACCTGAAGTTAAAGCCAATTGTAAATGTAATTCTGCGAGAGATACAGGACCGTTGTAAATTAATTTCGCCACAATCCAGTGAACTTCTATACTGATTATTCTGGTATTGGTTTTCCGACTTACCATCGCTTTTTAATCTACTGATATGCTTAGAAATATATTTCAAACGAGCTGTTGCCCGCGACTTCGTCTGCGTGGTATTAGAAAACATACGAATTATATAAATAACAAAAAGCTACGTACCTCTCGGGAACCGGACATTTCTCGAGGATGAACCTTATCCTATGTGTACTCCAGACTTTGTTTTATATCTGTGCCAAATTTCAATAACCTATGTTGAACCGTTGCAGAATGATCGAGTAAACATTAAAAAAACTAAATTATCAAATTCCACGGGAACCGTAACTATTTCCGGCATAAAAAGTAGCCTATGTGTTCTTCCAGACAATGCTCTAAAGCTGTGCCAAATTTCATGGAGATCCGTTCAACCGTTTAGGCTACAAACGCTTACAAACATCAATCCATCCATCTAAACTTTCGCATTTGTAATATTAGTAAGATTGTATTTATCCCTTTATTTGACATAAGTGTTTTATAGTAGACTCGCTAGTAATTAGTAGTAGTAGCTAGTAATTGCCTAAATCGTGACCGTCTCTGGTAAGACAACAGTTAGAGCATTAATTCTAGCGCAAACTGGAACCTAGTTTTGAATTTCGTTTATCAATGAATCTGGCTTTATCTCTTAGCTGTAAACCTCTTCATTTTCGTATTATTTTCATGTTTTTTTAGCGAATATAGACAAATAAAAATAGAAGTAGTACGTTATTTATTTGTCTTTTTTTAATTATTGACGCTTTTACAAGGCTTTTTACATGAGTACAGCAATGCCTTATTTTCACATTCAAGCGGTAAAGTGATGCAGGCGACCAGTGTTGTTAAAGTTGCGGTTGACGCGGCCCGCATATAAAAGACAGGTGGTTTGTGTTGCTCTACTGATGCATCTGTAGCCTTTGTAATTAAGCTTTTGCAAATTCGGTTCATTCGTGTTTAATTTATGGAAAGTTTTGTTAAAGCACGCGATTATTTAACTGATTATTGCTTCTTTCACTTAAAATCTCACTAATATCATAAATGCGAACGTTTAGGTCGATGGATGGATGTTTGTAAGAGTTTGAAGTTTAAACTGCAGAACGGATCTCGATGAAATCTGGCATAGATGTAGAGGGTAGTCTGGAAAAACACATAGGCTACTCACATTTGTTTTTTTAATTCCACGCAAAAAGTCGCGGGCGAAAGTTAGTAAGTAATAAATGTTCCTCTGCGTTTCTAATTTTTTTAACTATTGCTATACTGCTAATTCATTAAACTTTCGAATAGATTGATTAGTTATTTAATGAAATTGGGGCATAGAGATATGTCGTACAGAGTGGCTCTAAAGGAAATATGTATCTAAAATGTAGAAAGTCATTGGTACCTGGGTGACCTGCTCTTTGCCAAATGATCCGAAAGCCGAGGTCACTGGGTCACCTCGGTTGTTACCGCGATATGCTTTTTAAAGCGTCTTCTACTTTACTCTACTGCTTTTAATTTATTTTTGCATACTGTTCACCTTTAATTAATGATATCGACATTTAATTATGTAACATTTCTGTTTAGACACATATAATGTATGATCACAGTCCTTATTATAAAACCATCATAAAATGCAATCTCACTAATATTATAAATGCGAAAGTTTAGATGGATGGATGTTTGTTAGAGTTTGTTGTCTAAACCGCTAAACGGATCTCGATGAAATTTAGCATAGATGTAAAGCATAGTCCGAAAGTACTATATGTACTACATTTTTTTTAAATTCCACGTTGTACAAATTACTTACCGCACGTCATCTGAAGAAAGCCGATATCAGGAGTACACGTAGACGACGAACATGTATGTATGAAGAAACAAGAGTCGTGATCGGATCACACCAAATGATAAAACCTATAATCTCTGCTCACCCAAGGCTAATGAAACAGCGCCCTTAAATACAAGATTGTAGAAAAGAACTTTCATCCGAATGTTTTTTTTTTTATTCTAACCTATCATTAAATATTTCTTTACTGTCGTGTTTCTTTTTATGCAGTTTTTACGTACAGTTTATTTTGAATATTAAGTTTATATTTTTGCCTTCTTTGAGGTAGACTTATCAATTTTACCAACCACTGATACCCTACTCATTTGGCAAAAATTTACTAAAGCAAATAGTTATTATAGAATTTAACCCTAACATGCCCATAAAGCATTAATACGTCAGTCTTTTCTTCCTTCCACAATATACTATTTTGAAAAAACATTCTGTTTATTTTTACCTTAATATATGTTCAATTTACTACCGGTTTCAATTTATGGAATTTAAAAAATCATACATATAAGGGACAACTATAGAGAAACTTAAGTATTATATTACCAATTGTAGGACATTCTCACCTTACCCTTAGTATTAGCCAGCAGGCGCTTCAATAGCATTCAATATTAAATCTCATACTAAAGAGTGCAAAAGAAAATCGTTCCACATTTTTCTCAATGTAGCCAGGTTTTTATATTTCCGCCCAGGTTATGTATTGCTTTGTTTGCTACCTCACTTATTATAACTGCATTACAGTAGTGCAGATTAAGTGTCAGGATGGGGGAGAATGAAAAGTCTATTTTGTGCAAGGTACGTTTACCACGATTTATTACATAAAACAGCGATCGAGGAAATGTATCGGCGGCCTAGAGGCGCGG
>NW_013524912.1:73453-81838 GCF_000836215.1 Papilio polytes
TGCGGAACGAACGCGCGTGTCGGGGCACGGCGCGACGCGCCCTCGGGACGGGGACACTACGAACACCCTTTCCAAATCAACGATTCTCAATCCAACTTGTTGGTCCGTACGTCGTTGACTAACCCTGTAGAGGTATAGAACCGAGCCCGAGGAAGGAATTAGAGACGACGACAGAACAGACTTGGAAGCGGAACTTTGGTTAAGATTCACTTATTACTCTAATAAATAAAACTTACGGTAACTGCAATATCGATTATTACTATGATGGTAGCGGTGTAATGTTAAATAGAGCCACTTCACCGATTACAATCTCCTAACGGTTACGTATATAACATTAATTTTAACAAGAATCCTATACTATGTAAAGAACAACGATCACATGCATAATATAGTTTGCAACAAAAATATAAAACATTGAGGTTGTCATTAGCGAGGTGGCCCCGAGTAGAACCGACAGAGCGGACGTACGGGGGAGATAGAAGACAGGGATCACCAAGACTTGTGGCTGTGGAATCTTAAGGAAAGGGAGTAAGAGATGCACCAAAGTCACTGTTATGAAGTCCATAAATCTCATAAATCTAACGGTTACATGTTAATAAAATACATTTAAACCAAATAATTAAAAAGCTTGACACAGATGTTGCTGATGTGCCCGTAGCCGGCAGCGGCGTCGCCCGCGACCTGCAAACAAATTATATTGTTATACTATGCACAGGTACTATTACTTACAGAGACAGAATCATTACACTACACACTACATATCTTAGAATCCATAGAAGTTTGTATGATCAAAACAAATAATCATATCGACGGGTACATAAGACTATTTGTTTCAACCGCCATTTTAGGCAATAATGACTTACATGTAATATATTCAGAATAAGTGATTTTTCTGCGTCGTTAAAAAATAATGAACTATGCAGAATTATAGTAATTTCATCTAAGACCCGTCTGAAAATCTTTCAATTTAAATTATTTTCAGAACATGTTTTATGCTTTTTATTTCTAAAAACTTTAAAAGGCTCTCCTGAACATTTACCCTAATGGCGCTTAAAACAAATAGCCTTTCCCCCATCGACATGCGATAGGTGTACTCAGGGGGGTGGTTGAGAGCTGGCGAAAATACTTTTACAACTACTTAGTCCCCTTGATCATCGGCTCTGGACGTTCTAGACAACAACATTTTATAATATTACGTCTAATGAATGTACTCACTGATCGTGTGGCGTGTTTGTGCTATATGGGGTGGTGGGTTGCGGGCTTATACGTCCGCGTACTTGGACAGCTTCTCGCGGAGGATATGGTTCTCCTTCTTCAGCAGTTCCACTTCTTGCCGTAGCCCCATGTTCTGTAACGTTACGATACACGTATTAAACACAATATTCAAGGCAGCGATCAAGTTTTAGTATTTAAAAAAGTTATATATCGAAATTCATCAAAAGCTAATGATGAAGAGGGGTGACAAATTCGTTATTTTTAATGATTTCTTTAGTATTTTTTTTAATAATTTCTAACCACTCCATATTTCACCGTCCAATTAAACTTGTATCCTTTACGACAATAGCCAAATGCAGGATTCGAATGCACTTTATCAGCAGTTAAGGAGATAGTTTACATTTCCCGATACAACGCGGCTATAGTCTAACTCTAAGTCTCACCTCCTTCTCAAGATAGCCGGCGCGCAGAGCGATCTGGTTCTCTTTCATGCGGCGCGCGTCGCGAGAACGCTTGGCGGCCATGTTGTTCTTTCGCCGGCGGGCCCAGTACTTGTCATCTTTCAGGTCATCGGGCACGAACTGCCGACGACGTCGATATGGGGTTAACACGCCGCGCCACTTACTCATACCACCCTTCACCCATCAGTGAAATATTACACGCAAGTTATGACGGACCGTGGGAGGAGGAGCCTTCCACTTAACAGATCCGTTTTAACACGTGCGCGCAAACGCGAAACAAAAACTCACATATTTACGTACAGTCAAAGAATTAAATCGTACTACTTAGGTTCTTCGTATACAAGATAATGTAAATCTTTGCAACTAAAACACCATCTTTTCGTATAGAGCAGGTGTATGGGCATGTTGAGGGCCAAATGTTGCCGAGCAAATACGTTCGTGGGCCGCAACATCAAAGAATTTGATGTTTGCCGCCTCAGTCTCTTCCTGAGTATAAGTACCTATTGTAACTTTTTTAAATTATTTTTTTTTCAAAAGGCTTCGCTGTGTGAATCATATCTTACAGCGAGCCGGGTGCGGCACGCGGGCAGGTTCTTGCCTATTTATGATCTAGAGTATCACATAGCGCGTTGATTGTCGCGAGTTATCTATTCTGTCAGCGGCAGCTTCTCCCACGACGATCTTGACAAATAGGTTGAGAGCGATTGCCTTACAATGATAGTTAGGTGACGATGGGCGCCTTTGCACCAAGCTCTATGTCATCGTATCTCTAAGACAGGTCAGGTAATGTTAGGTGTCGAAAATATAAAGCGCCTTGTATTCGTAGGGCTTAGGAACTACAACTATACACGTTATAATGCATATGCTGTAAGAAGTTTACGACTTAATTATATGTCAGCGTCAGACATACTACCAATATGGAAAATAAATGTCCTCGACTGTACATATATCGAGCATATTGACTTTCAGTAGGAATATATTATAACGAGTTCATTATTCGCGTTTGCGTGCTTCAGTATTTATGAACCAATGTAATATTTGTGAAATATAAGCATATCATGAAAACGTTGATATTCTAACAAACAATTCCTGCAACAAATTTATCCGACGTCTTACTGTAAAGGGAATCATTGTGATGCAATCGGAGAAGTAATAAAAGATGTTTGTCAAGTCAACCAAACCGCAGTTCGCAAGCATGGTTGACTAAGACGTAGTCGCCTCTAATTTAGGGTAGACTCCGAGCTCCTCTGTGGGTACTTAAAGTGAGCTGATGATAATTATGAAACAATTTGGTGGCGCAAGTAAATAATATAACCACTGACATTCCCTTTTTTAATAAAAACCTCTATTCATTCACAAGCCATGCAGATTTATTTCATTATATTTTCTTTTAAAAATAAATGAACCTTAAGTCGAGAAATATGTTGCAAAAATTGTTAGTTAAATAACTGGAAATATACCTTTTACTCTAAAACCGTAAGCCTTAAGTGAAATACTTAGTGATCATTGTTTACTTAAGTATTTGTTAATGTGTATTTTAACTATGCATTACTTAAAAAATGAGTTAGTAATTATTGAAGAAGCAAATAATCAGTGTGATGATAATCAGAAAATTTATCTTCACGAATGATATTTCGATTGACAAGTAGATGCATTACCATGAGTTCCCTTAGATGAAAACATTCACATGAAACATTTTAGATACAATTACCAACGTATATTTTACTCTTTCTGAAAAAATGGAGTCCACAATATGTTTTTTTGTGAATGATCGATTAATGCGAACTCGAGGTAACATGATGTTAGAGTAAAACAAAAAATTGTGTTATTTACAGGTTTAGTTTAAATTTGGAAAAGCGTTAGATAAGCTTTTATTGTGCATTTTGTGTTCATATGTATGGTGTGGGTTTATCTAAAAAAATGTATTCTAATATTTTTTTAATCAGTTTCATTGTTATCAAATGTTTCTGTACGACAAAAAATATTTTGGTCTATTAAAAAGCCTTAATTAAAAGATATTAGAGTTTTTCAAACTGTCATTATATACGAAGGTCGATATAGTCGAGTAAGAATATATTACATATTTTATTTAGCTTTCAAATTTAGTTAAAGGTACTGATTTTAAACAACATACTAATATTGTTTGCCATATCTACAAAAATACTGGTAAAGTAAATCTGAATGTGGGAACATTTACGTTTAGTAATGGTATGAAAACCGTTGGTTTAGTGATTGATATTTACAAATAAGTTCCAGTGTTATAAACCCTAACAGACGCACTCAAAACCGTTAGTTTATCTATGCTAAAAGGATCCAGTTAAGTTTGAGTGCAGATGTAACGTGATAATACTTAAATAAAAATTGGAATCCTACACATTCTAGCATGTAAGAGTGTATTTTGTCAGTGTGTGTGTTGAGGTTACGTGACGCCGCACCCCGCAGGCTGTTTGCAGCATGCTGCTAGGAATGATCAGCGCACTAACATCATTTACCTGTTTCCGGGACTTCTTGATCATCGGCTGCGGCTTTAGCTCCTCGTCGGAGAAGGCTCGCGTTCGTGGATCGAAGTCACGGCCGGACGATGCCATAGAGAATGCTGGAAATTGAATTTTCACTACGTTAGTCGACTGCAATGTTACTTTGTGATAGAATTTTATAGTGGATGCAATTGATACCAAATTTTATTGACTTGTAAGCAAAACTCATTTTGGTGTTTGCAGATGGCTTGTTTATTTTAACATCCCTATATCCCTCTCATATCTTTGGTATCGCCGTTCCCCTTTCAAAAGATACCCTGCCTTTTGGGGGAAAGACAAGGTTATGTGAGATTCCTACTCACTAAAGCCCCCTCTGTGGCTATCCTCAAGTGCGACTGCAAGGGTCCCGGGATCTGCGGCGGAACGCACCGGGACCCTATGTACTGAGCTTCCACACGACCCTGGGGAGACACAATATTTGTGACTTCTGCGGTCACGGCATACGTTTCATTCCAAGAAAGATCCTTATCATTATTAGTGTAGTGATACCTGCCTCAAACGCCACAGGACGTCAACAAGTTTCTGTACCGCTGTGAAAGTTTGTTACTAGCGGTGGTCACTTACGTAACCAATTGAAATAATTGTAAAGAATATACTAACTTGAATCGGCGGGAGAAAGCGGCGGGTTGATGGTGTCCGGGCTCATGCAGTCGGAGGGCGAGGGCGAGCGCTCGCGTTTGGTGACGGGCGCCTGCAGGCCCAGCGTGAGGCCCGTGCCCGGCCCGAACGTGGAGTTGCCGAGGTGGCCACCGCCCAGCCCATCGCCGGGCATGCCATTCTCCGACAGGAACTCGTCTAGGTCCACGTACTGAAAAAATCCAACGTCACGTGTCACATATCGCACCCTCACCCGTTCACACCGCCTCACGGCGGCGCCGGGACGCCTCGTTCGGTGCCAACAAACAATGAGTGTTCATCGAGCATTACGCATACAAGGGAGAAATGCAACAGCAGTATTATTTTTAAAAGGATAATCAGTTCGCAGCATGGCGTTTCAATCGCTAATCGCATATCAACTACATACGAATACATAAAACTAACATCAAAGGAAGCACAGCAGGACAAGAGTCGGCTGTACAAGACACAAAGGGTGGTCTTGTTAACAGCCAATCTATTACCTAGTGCGCGCAGCCACTATCGAGCAGCCGGTAAGACGGACACGACACGCAACACGCAATAGGTAATAAAGTTTGTTGTAATACTGACTTGTTGTACCTTGAGATCGGGGTCGTAGGGCAGAGATTTGTCCCAGAGGTTGGGACCGAGGAAGGCAGCCTGCGCCTCCCACAGCTCGGTGTCATCTTTCTTGTCTTCTAGAGTGTCCTTAGCGTTGACCGACTTGCCTGTAACAAGAAGAGCGTGTGCCGTGTGACTGCAAGGCCGCGGCGGCGCGCGCCGTCGTGTGCCCGACAACAGCGAGCGCCGCCGCCGGCCGCACAGCTACATATACGGTGGGCGCGAAAACCCCGCTAACACTAACGGCAGTTCCATGATCTCACAATGCAGGGGTCATGGCAAACGCAGAGGTTTGACAACAAACGAATGTGTACGTGCCTTGGAGGGGTCGGAAACGCACGCTACATCTATAAGTAATTGTACATTTAACGATTCACGTACATACGAACATTCGCAGAGCTGAAACTCGCTTAGACATTTAATTATATAGTCGCAATAGCCAGATAGCGTCATAGACAAGAGGTAATAATGTACTTTAAAATATACGAACAAAAAAAAGAAAAAAGATTGCATGAACATGCAATCAATTTTTATCAGTCGGAAGTGACCGTGGCTGGAAAATGAATATATCAAAATACCCGTAAAATCAGTTTCACTTGATTTTTTACTATTTTAGTCTTATTAACAAAATACCATGTGATTGTCGTAAAATATCCTTTGCGGTGCCACATTGAAAATCTTAATATCAATTTAAATGTCATTGTGAGATTTCTACTTCTATGTTTAACTACAAAGTAGTAAGTTACGTAAATCTAGAAAAGATTACGATACAAAGAACGAAGTCTTGATGTGTCCACTTCTCGAAACTTTACACCGGTATAGCAATAATCATATTACAACTACAGTAAAACTAACTCTAAGCAGTTAGGATTACTAAAGCATCTGAACATGGACGCGATAAATTGTATACAATGCTTTTACTGTTATCTTAGTATACTCTGAACATCGAAAGATACTTATAAAATCAAATAAAATTTCCAGGTCATTTTGAGGTCAATTTTATGTCAATAATTTGATGAGTTACTGAAAAGTGAAGAAGTTTTTACGTGGTTAGTATAGATCTGTGCAAATAACTATCATTTGAATGCAGAGTAGTGTTAACTATTTTAACAGGAGTATTCCTAAAAATTATTACACGTTAGAAACGAGAACGTGTAAGTAATTGTTGTGCATATAATTGTACATTATGTACAGCGCTATGATGGACGCTAGAGTGAATAGTTTAGTGTGGCGGGAGGTCGGTAGGGGGGTTAGTTGTTCACGTGGCTGTTGTGGAGGGTGACGGAGTGGGGGCGATGGTGCGGGCTTCTCACGCGGCTTAACACGCGTCATCTCTAACGGCAACGTGACCTCACTCGCACTTTTGGTACTTTTAATTAAATTTTTGTACCAGACAAGTGAGTGCAGATTGTTTGTTAAATAACCAATTGAAGAGAGCGACTTTGGGCGATAATTAAAAACACTTATGGTATTTGTTTTTTGTTTGTTACTGTTTTAAATATCCCCTTCGAAATATTAGTAGCTTAATATTTAATTTATATTATGCATAAGATTGAAATATTATTTATAAGTGACAATATTATATAGAACTACCTCTACTTACAAATGAATAATGAATGTGAATGGAAAATCTAATGATGACTTTATGTATGATATTAGTGTGTTTTATTAATGTTATAACAAACGGAACTAAATTGAATTTTGTTTTGTCTAAAAAAACAAATAATTTTACGTACTATATATATCAAATTGCGTATGGGACTATGGTTTTTTGTTAAAACTATTGACGGCAGGTGTTGAAAACAACCTAAAGTTTCCTTTCAAATATCAACATTTACATGCTTTTGCACACGACTTCCTACCCAAGAAATTAAAAAGAATTGAAGTAGCCTATGTATTCTGTCATACTATGCTTTATATCTGTGAAACAAACATTCAACCATCCAAAGTTTTAAATTTATATTAGTATGATAATTTTGTAGAAAAAGTTACATTCAAGTCCGATTTAAATATGACAATAATCAACTGAAAATTAAAACTTTATGGTACACTGAATTTATATGACCACAATCTGTAAAATCGATTATAGATAAAGTAAATTAATAGTTGCTATAATTTCCTTGTTGAAAAAGTGGTATAAACTATAATGTGGGAGGTAAGTTGGTAGATGCGGAAGTGGGAAGTAACCTAGTTGTTACGTGCACCGCCACGCTTTCCTACGTTCCGCGCCGCGACACGCACGCCTCTATTGCACAACTAACAACATAAGAGTTTTCCTCCAACAACCAACATTCTAATCACTCATTAATTCATTACGCTATGGAAAAATATTTATCGACGCTCCGAGCAAGCGTGAACGCGTAGCAGGTTAACCGATTTTAAAAAGCAGACTTCAACTCGCCTGCTTGGTTTTTATTGATACTTCAGAACTCCGCTATTCGTGCACCAGTTTTAATAATTGGTTCTTAATTTCAAACCTAGCATTATCATGTCGTATCTAATAAGTGTCATCAAGATCTGTATGTAAAAGTATAAATTTACGCCATTAACGCTTTTTGTTAAAACTGTCGTTTAGGATAAAAATATTATGTGGGAGGCCGGAAAATCTATAACTGTTGAATGGGAATTCCATATTAGTCACTATACCGTCACATCCTGGAGGTTCGATTGCAATTATTGTTCAATATTTGTAGACTGTTTATTATAATGGTCGCTAAGGTTGATAATAGAATCGATATTAAGAGAAAACCACTCTTATTTAAAATGCTCTGAATTAAACACGATTTCTGATATAAATTGCAGGGCTGTTGTAAGATCGAGTGAATCCAGCGACGGATTGGGACATATGCATTGTAAGGTACAAAATAAAGGTAATGGTACACAGTTGTGGGATGCAAGTGGGGCGGTCGGTTGTGCCGGCTGAGTCGATTGTGTCG
>NW_013524912.1:83296-89465 GCF_000836215.1 Papilio polytes
GCTGTGCTTGCGCAACAGAGAAAGCCGGCGTTTTCCGGCGGCGTGCGATCATTTTCGTAAACGTGTGAATTGAGCGAAAGTGAACGAGAAAGTATCGAGCAACGTTTGGCGTCTAAATGCGAGTTGACGGAGATTTGGCTGATTGTTGACCCGCTTTTGGCTGTATACGTGCTAAGCTAGGCAAGGTATTGTAAACAAAGCGCGGCGGCGGGCACGAGGGCAGTGGTGTGTTGCAGTGCCGTCTCGGCACGCGACCACCAACACGTAATACAACACTCCCCTTCCTACGTTTCTGAGAACTAGCGGCATTAGACAATAATACGGACGCCTGATAAAATCCATTTCATCTTTTTACTACGAAACATCTTTCGTTATTGTTTGATTGACTTTGTAATGAAATTAAAATCTTCGATAATTAATTTTCATTCTGATTGTAAACTTTCGTTTTATTATATATGTAAGTAAATGAAAAAATAAACATTAATAATAAAAACGAAACCATGTTGAATTAAATATCTTTAAAATGTGCGAGTTTCAATATATCAACATTTACATGTTTACAATCGTTATATAAGTCACACAGAATAAATCAAGTATGAATATTAGAAAAATATTTTCATATTTTCGTCTCATCAAACAGTTTTATACAAAGGAATTAACCTCGTAACATGTCTACTTTTAGCTCAACATCGACAACATCCTGAGGGTGATATTGTCAGGAGCCAAGTGTTTGCTCCTTTGAAGATTTTTTAGTCATAATAACAATGTTACTGTTTACGTAAGGCGACCAGAACCGTTTTAGAAGAGCTCGTCAAAATAACATGTTATGACGTAAACAGAAAAAAAAGTTGTATCCATTACGTTAGATATTACGGTTGGTGGAAATGTGTGGAAGAGCAGCACATACTGTGCCAATCCTCCGTAGGGACAAGGGCAAATTAATGATGATGATCCATTACGACATAAATTAGACTCCATCATTGAATTATCTAAAATTGAGAAAATCACAATGGCATTGAATAGGTCCAACGGGAAACACCCTAAATAACATCTTTAATCTTTACTGTGTTCAAACAACCTAGTTTAAGAAATATATGAAAATACTGAAATACCTCCATTAATAAAAATTATGGAACGGACTCATTCGGTAAACGTTGAAAAAAGTAGTCATCTATTCAATTAGAAAAAATGATAATACAATGAATATTATAAAACGCTTAAGCGAGGCACCAGATTTTTTTACATTAATTATTAATTTGAAGTATTATAATTGCTGCAGGGTATTATTTAATTAATCTTAAGTTTATAATTAGTGTTAATTATTTAAAACAACAATAAGCCTTAACCTACACGACAATAGCGATAAGAACGTGTCAAATACTCTGCAATGTAACCGGTTGGGATTTTTTTAATCTACTCGTAATATTTTAGCCACCGCTTTCGAGTCCTTCCAAAACCTTTCAATTGTTTTAACATTTCGTGATAATGCAACTAAAAATACAGTTTTTATAAAACCCTGTAATCTTTAATTATCAATGTTAACATTCCAGATTCAAGGAAAGTACTTTTGATTTTTGCTAAATAAATATTATGGGTCTCCAAACCTATTCCAGAAATTGTCCCAACAGTGCACTGTATAAACTATGTCAAGCTAGTTGAAAAAAAACCGGTTTGATCAATTGAGGATTGACACAGAGCGATTTCCCTTAGGGGACAGCGGTAGACACGTCGTCTTGTCATGACAATAATTACTTACCAATCACGTATTGCCTACGTACGGGCGAGGGGGGACGCGGTGCGGAAGGCGAGGGGGGACACACATCACGTTTTGCCGCTTATCAGCGGAGTCACGTTTAACCGTACGTCGCACATATCGTCGGATCATAATTTCTATTGCAGACTGCAACAACAAGCCAATTTAAGAATCAAACAGACAATAACGCACTCTCTTTTTGTCTCGACTTACAGAAGGGATGTATGCAATGTTATATGTATTAAATAATGGCAAATTTAGATAGATCTAATGGTTGTTAATGCATTGTTAACAATCATACGTCTTTAGTTCGATTGAGATTTAGCACGGTTTACTTTTACAAAGTTGTGTCTTTTCATTTTCTTTCCATAACACGAATTTCCACTACCAAAACACCATTACTAGATTTTGTAAAATTCTGTCGGATTCGAGCAAATGGCTACATGAACCAGTCAATATAGCGAAATTCGCTCCCAATAGACATCCGCATTCGCAGATAACAGAGGAAAATACGCACTGTAAAAGAATATTTTCTCTTCCTGTGCGTCCACTCCTCCGTTAAATCCTCCACCCAATCCCATAATAAGGCAAATTTATAAGACGAAACGTGGAATTATTTCCAATTGTCGCGTGTCTTCTGTGTGGTCGTGGTATTGCACCGGCCGAGTCGTCACATTCGTGCAACAAACGCTGGCGTCTACCACTGTTAAGATTTAAACATTTTGCTATCTCGAATTTAAATAGAGAATGACAAAGATGACAATATTTATTTATACCAATGTTTTGATTATAGACAACATATTCAGATACAAGGAAAACGAGACTATTCAATGACAAGAAGGTAGTAAGATCTGAAGATCATATTACAAGAAACAATAAATGATAGAAATCGTCATGAAAAATTTAGTTTCATCAACAGATGATTAAAGTAAAGAGTTTCATTACTGGGTCAGTAATATTTCGTGACCCTCATTACAACTATTGACGAAGACATTTAAAAATAGTGTGCACATACACATATCTAATAAATAGTTTTTTTTTCATTTATCCTTAAAACATACACTAAAAAGAGTGAGAAAAAGTAATAGGGTAGTGTAAGTTGCTTCAAATTGCATATTTTCATGAAAATAGCAACAGATATGTAGTAAATACATGTTCAATGATTTATGTTCGATAATACGATAATGTAGTGTTAGAGGTGCGCGGGCGCAATGTAAAAGTAAAAGTGGGAAGGCAGCGCCGCCCAGCGACGCGGAAATGCAACGGAAGATAACTTTTACTCTCATGCGATGCCGGAAGCTGTCTCGCAACCACACTGCCTCCATGTTTGTATACAGATACTATATAACAACGTGTTATGGTCTCAGTTGAGCAGTTATATTACATCTTACTAAAATTAACTTTTTTAATTTCAATATTATAGAGATCCCAAAGTATGCTTTAGACACGTTTAAACTGTTTTTTTTTTTTTGGCTGAGAGAGTTTAAGTATCGTATTAAAAAATACTAGAGCCCGTTACTTAGAAGTAAGAAGATTGCAAGTTTTTAAGCCTGTATATTCAGTAATACTGTTATGGAAACTATTAATATTGTCTTTTTAGTGTATCATATGTATTTATAATTTAGTATACTTTTTGAGTAAGTTTTATATTAATTGTCAGTTCGAGGTAAGTCCTTGTGCGGCGTGTTAAACAGGTTTTCGTGACGCGTCCAAATATGATGTACGTCAAGTAACGAACATCAAACAAAGTTCGAATATCACCCTACCTAAACGGAACGTCTTTATTAAATACTCATAATTAAATTAACCTGTTAAATGTTTTTTTAAACTAGTTTTAAATAATGAAGTAATATTTAACAAATATACTTAAGTGTGTCGTTTGTTTGGATTGTCAATTAAAAAAAGATATCTTCAATATATTTTTACCATTATATATGGTATGATGGCGGTTTCCTAACTAATGTTATCTCATTTAAGAACGAATAGACGCAATTTTCCGTACCGACTTGACCTGTTATTATCTATAAGTTTAATGTATACGCGATATTGAGAGCGAGATAAATACATACGTTTGAATAGGATACACAAATGTTAAAAATTAATTCAATCAAAATATACAAAAGAAAGGACAAGTCATTTTGTTTTCTAAAGTATTCTCAAGATGAAAGTAAAAGTTGTTTTGTGCCCACGCGCATACGGAAGAAAGCACGTGTTCGGGCGTCGCGTGCGGGGGGAGGTGTCGCGGTGAGAAGAGGGGGGGTACGAAGGGTGAAAGTCGCGAAAAGGTCGACACTTTTTCCCAAATATTCGGAGTGAAAGTGCGCTCGCCACGCTCGAACTTATATCACAATGAAGAGCTGGCAAACTGCGAACGACGGAATAAAACAATAACGACAAACCACAAAGCTTCCGAGATCTGCTTAGATAGACTAGCAAAATGCTACGGCTTCGCACGGGTTCAATGCTGATACTAAATATACAGAATATCTATTATTATACAGTTAACCATTCCTCTTGCATCATTATATCACCTAAAAACATCATCAAAATCCGTTACCTAGTTTTAATGATCTATACATACTTATGGACATACAACGGGAAGCGACTTTGTTGTATACTATGTGGTGATATAGCAAGGCTTTCATATATTAAAGATACTTTAAGAATATAATCAATGGAGATTAGAAAGTACACTGGTTTAGCACGAGTAACGAAAACATTAATAGATTATGCTATCACTAATACAAACGACAATGTCTCATGATTTAATATATAAATTGATACAATTTGAACATTAGGCCCCTATTGCTGTGACATTGAAAAACATTGTAACTTATGATGCATTACATAAGTCTGATAATCTCATAGTGACACGTTTTCCTGATCACAAGGTTATTGCTTTTGTATGTTAAAAGAACTAGTATATTCATCCACGGACATAAATAATCATTGGAAAGTATTTACAATCGGTAATTTTAAGTTTTAATATACATAAGAAATGGGCACTTTAAAGCGTTGCCAAGAATCGACAAGTAAAGAAAATCAATAAGTTATTTTTTAATGGGCAAAAAACTAACAGCAACTATATAATAGTCAAATTCATGGAGGAAATAATGCCCACCACTTAAGTGTTTTTATTTGATATACGTGAATTCTTGATATTAGTATTGGAACAATTTTTTTTTCTACAGTTACAGTTAAGGTTAAATGGCGGATTCAAACCATTAAGGGTCATCGAGTTTATTAATATGTATTATACTATTAAAATTTCACAGCGAATGGTTCCTACTTTAGGAAATGTCTTATAAGATGTCAACATTGATTAGGTATTGAAGGACGACAAGTTACTACCGATTTCTTTAAAGCTGTGATCGACCTCGCTCGTGTTACTTACAGACAAATGTTACATTTTATGTATCGAAGTGTTATGTACTTCTTATGGAAAATCGGTTGTATTCTATCTGGTAACATATTTTAAAACAAACTAGATTTTTTAAAATGTAAATGTTGACATCGTAGAAAGGCGAGAACGTGTAGACAAGTCATTACAATAATCTTTATCAGTCTCCAGATTCATAAGTAATGTACTATATTCGTGAAAACGCTGATATACAAATTATTTTGTTCTAGTTTTCCGTCGTTAAAAAAGGTACATTTTACTGAAGAATATTCCATAAGTCCGAGCGACGAAAAAAAATTAATAGCGTTTAATTTTGGAGTATTATTAATTGGTTTTTTGTCTACTTAGGTTGAATATCAGATCAGTAAATAATATTGAATTTTTTAATTAAACCATTATCATGTTAATAATCGGGTCTATTTTGTATAAAGAAATGTGAACATGATATTATTCATATTTAACTTGATATGATTTTTCAACTTTCAAACAGAGCTGAACCTTGTACAAGAGCGCAATTTCTCTTTAGGGCTTCCTCCCATCGTAGTGGAGCTAATCGAATTTGTGAACAAACCGCCCCCGACAATGTACTGTTGGTAACTTACTCTTTTCTATTTCTATGCGGTTTCAAATGTATTGTACATTTTTAAGCCTATGAACAATCTACGATCTTCATTACTATTCCGAATTTAAATAATTTAATCTAAGAGATTATTAGCGCGCCGCGGCGCGGGCGCAACCTTGATATATTAAAGCTAACGGCGACGGCGACACATATCCTTGAACGTCATGTCGCTCGTCGTTGAGATATTTAACGTTAGAGATAGTTGAAGTTAGAATTGATTTGTTCAAGTTGAAGTGAATATTTCAGTGTAAGAAATTTTACGCATTAATATACACAGCCAAGTGTATTCAGTTAGTGAATAAAGCACCAACAATAAATCGGTATTGGCGAACAAAGATCCGTCGATACCCAAAACTTTCCGACGGAGGCTCGTTAGCAGGCTGCGGTCGCGCAC